>NC_069503.1:108667962-108861861 GCF_027579735.1 Bombina bombina
GTTCACGGTAACCCTGTTGCCATCTATGCATAGCTAGTTTACAGTCCACATCGGATATTGCGCTTATGCGAGCTAGGGGAAAATTGTTCAAAGCTGAGTCATATTTCAACAGTCCCATTTTATAGCGCCATAACTTAGTGTTTAAAAAGGAAAAAAATAAGGTGTATATACTAAATGGTGTAATCTGTCCTATTCGGTGCCATGATCTATGCACAGTCCCATAACTGTCATACAGCAATTGTTAGCGATGGGGGGAGATGCATATATATTAAGTATTATACTGTATTCCTACCATAATGCTAACATGTGTGGTGGCAGATTATACACAACAGGGTAATCCATATTGCATTTAAATATAGAGAAAGTATACAAACATATAGACCTATGTTTAAGTAATAATAGTAAAGCCTAAAACCTTGTGCTTGGACCCTCAGGTATCCATACAGTAGAACCTCAAATTCTATCATTGGTTCACTGTTATAAGTGGCAATCAAAGTTAATCACTGACAACCTTAGCTTATTAACAGAGGCGAGTTATTAGTGTAACATTGGTACTCTAGACATTCATTGGTCCAACCACTCAGGTAATCCATGTATTTGGTTTTTACCCATTTATATAGGTTCCACAACCAGACTTTCAACCAGTCCCAGAGTATCTGGGGTACCCTTCCATAACCCATATGCCATGTACTAATGTGGCCTGCATGCCCCCGTGTGTTGCCATCATATGGGTCCAAACAGTACTCATGGGTGGGTCCCACCAAGTGTGTGTCATACTAGAGCATATGACCCTCACTGGTTAGTTAACCACCTAGAGTAAAATGAAGCAGGGTCACATTGGTGCGTAATACCCGTGCCAAAGTCCAGCCATTATTTGTGTCCCACAAAAGTGGGTGTAGGTGTGTCATCACACAAGTAGGCTAGGAGGTAATAAGATAATATTCTTATCACAGGAAGCAGCGCCAGTCATTAGACATATTCAGGCCATTAGGGTGCAGGGTACCAAGTCTATGAATCCATCTGGACTCCATCCGGAGTAGGGTTGTATCCCTATCTCCGCCTCGTTTGAGAGCTGGAACGTGGTCAATTAAGATAAACCTTAGGTCAGTAACTTTATGTTGGGCCAAGAGAAAGTGTCTTGCCACAGGTTGGTCCGATGTTCCTTTATCCAAAGCGATCCTTATTGCAGATCTGTGATTAGCCATCCTCAGTCGTGCGTTGTCCGTCGTCTTTCCAACATAAAATTGGCCACAACAGCAGCTTAACAGGTAGATCACATGGGTAGTTGTACAGGTAATGAAGTGTCTTATTGTGTACTTCTGAGTCGTGTGCGGGTGTCTAAAAACTTTACATGGGATCATTCCACTGCATGTAGTGCATCCCAGGCATCTATAACAGCCTTTCTTCTTGGTTTTAAGCCATTGTTCTTTCATATAGCATTGTTGTGCGTCTGTGGACATGAGTAGGTCCCTAAGGCTCCTTCCACGTCTGTATCCCATTATGGGGGGATCCATATGTTCAAAAGGTAATCCAGGATCTGTCGCTAGGATCTCCCATCTCCTTCTGATATCCTGTGCCATCCTCTCCTTCCCTTTATTGTAGGTGGTGGTAAAGATCATCCTCTCTTTTCCAGTCTGTTCCAAACGGTTGGCCTTGTTTCGCTCCTGGGTGGTCACTGCATCTATGACACTTCGAATAAGTTCCATTTTATATCCTCTCTGTAGGAACTTTTCAGTCATCATTTGTAGTTGTGTTTCACGGTTAATGGTTTCAGTGTTGTTTCTTAATACCCGGATCATTTGTGACTTTATGATTGCCTTTCTAGTGTGTGGAGGGTGGTTACTGGTTGCTTCAAGTATTGAATTCCTGTCTGTGGGCTTGGTATAGAGAGTAGTAAATAGTTTGTCCTGTTTTTTATAGATTCTGAGGTCTAAAAAGTCAATGCAGTTTTGATCATACTTTAGCTCAAATTTAATAGGCGACTCAATTGCGTTCAGTCCTGTTACCCAATCATTCAATGAGTCCTCTGTGCCCTGCCATATTAGAAAGACATCATCTATGTATCTTTTATAGTGTCTTACTGTATCTATGTTATACACGTCTATGATGTCACGCTCATAGTGTTCCATGTAGAGATTAGCATATGATGGGGCCATATTTGACCCCATTGCTGTCCCCATGAGTTGTTGGTAAAATGTGCTTTCAAAGCGAAAGTAATTAAGGGTCAAACATTTTTCCAGTAGATCAAGAATCAGAGAGATTGGAGGTCCCACATAGGGGAATCGTGTCAGAGCCAATGCAACCGCCTTTAGTCCATCAGTGTGGGGGATGACAGTGTACAGACTTCTCACGTCCATGGTGACCAAAAGGTCATTGTTGCCAATCTCATCCACGGTGTTTAGTATGGTAATGAGATCACCAGAGTCCCTAATGTAGGAGTCCATTGATCTTACTAGGGGCTGTAGGAGGGCGTCAATAAATATTGCTAGGGGTTGCAGCAAGGACCCTCTAGCTGACACAATTGGCCTCCCTGGAGGTTTTTTTTGGTCCTTGTGTATCTTGGGTAAAGTATACAAAATTGGATGAATGGGGAACATAGTGTTGAGGAAATTATATTCATCCAAGCTGATCCAGTTCAGCTGGCGTGCTTCAGACAATACACTCTCAATATCCCTTTTGAATTCATTAGTTGGATCTCTGGTAAGTTTTTTGTAGGTCTTATGATCATCTAGTTGGCAGATTCAATATTTTCTTACAGCGCTGAAAGTGTGGACCTATAGCTCCTGTCTATAGTGGGTCCCCAGGTGCCCACTTTTAGAAAATATGTGTCAAAACGTGGTTTAGAAAGGAGCGCCAAATCTTGGCGAGGTCTGGTGCGGTATAGGTGTGAAAATATGGTATTCTGTCTGAGAAATTGTATAGCGCTATAGCTCAGCTACATTTATGGTAGTTGTGCTGTATAGATGTGTAGGTTTTGATATCTAGATATAAGATCTAAGAGTGGCACAGTTGATACATAAAAGCATTTAATACATATTAAACATATAAAACAAGGGTGTCGTTTAAAATATGTTTTAACAGAACGGCAAGAAGTAATGTGTAAAAACACATAAACACATAAATATCTATAAAAATACGCGTGTTTTGCTTTTTAGCTGTATGTATAATGTCTCATAAAATTCGTCTCATATATAGTTGTGTTGGCATAAATCTGAAAATAATAAACAATAAAAAATAATAAAAAACAATGAAAAGTAAATAATGTCCAATAATCCCTTCTCAAAGTTAAGAGATATATAAAAAAAGGTTAAGTAGTGTCCAAAAATCCCTTCTCAAAGTTAAGAGATATAAATAGATTTTCACATGTGTATCCAAAAAATAAACTGTCCAAATTTAAGTGTTGTCCAAAAACGTGGTATAAATGAATAGTGCAAATCCAGCAGATTCAAAAGTTCTATTAAAAAAGCTTTGCAAAAAACATTTCAAAGAAACATTTAAAAAACATCAAAATGAAGGTAGAAAAAAAGGTCTATCAAAATATGGTGACAAAGAATAATCCGTGAAGTCAATCCAAAATAGTGATAAAAATAAGTCCAAAAAAGATGTAAAATATCCAAAAGATAAAAAACAAAAAATAAATGATTAGTATGTGCACAAACTAGTGAGAGTGATCCCAAAAAGGGGGTTTATGTGGAGGGGTTATGTTTCCATGTAGAAAAATTATTTGCTATATAAAAATAAAAAATAAAAAATAAAAATAAGCAAAAATACAAAAACATAAATAAAAATAATCCTAGGGAATCTTCAAACCCTGAAAATAAAAGATAATAACAATAGTGTAATACTGTATTATAATTCAACAATCAAGGAATAAATAGCTCACCATAGCTCTGTCAACGCGTTTCGGCCCTCAAGAGAGGCCTTTATCAAGACTATAGTATGGTGTGGGTGAGCTGAAGACTTTATACCTTTCTCTAACCAATCAAATTGCATTGAAATTGCGCCAAATTTTTGCGCCAAAATTTCGCGCCAAAAATGTGGTACCGGAAGTGTTGAGCCGGAAGTGCTCATCTGTATTTAGAATTTGTCTATGTCTATGTTTATTAAACATTGTCTATGTTGTTCCTAATGTGTTTATTCGTGTTATGTGCCTTAGTAGTTAGCTGTGGGGTCACATGTTATGGTTTGCCGGTGTTTTTTTAACCGGAAATGGCCGCTGAGATGTAAACATCCGGTTAAGCTATATCGGATGTTATGGGTGAGGCGGAAGTGGTATTTACTCTGTACCAATCAGATCCGGAGGGGCAGAAAGCAGTTATCCCACATGTAGAGCCAGTTTTACAACTTGGCATGAAATATATGACAAAATACCGGTACGTTTCTGAACCGGAAGTAGCCGGAAAAAGTAAGATACTTTAACATCCGGTAAGATTGAGCCGGATGTTGCACCTTACCGGTCATGGTTAAACCGGAAGTGGTGTGTATCCTAGCCTATTCAAATTCAAAGGGACAAAAAGTGTTAACCTTGGTATTTGTCTAGTGAACAAAATCAATGTAGGGATCACGGTACAGAGAGTGTATATTGTAAAATACACAGTTTATATATATTGGAAAATATATATATATATATCGAAAAATACATAATCTAATAAATAGAGATCTAAAAACCTTAAAGGAACTTTTGGAAACTTTCTAAAAAACTTTTTAGGATAAAAATATAAAAGATATGTAGTATAAAGAAAAACTTTTTTACAATGCATCTATGATTGGTTAGAAAATCTATAGAAGGAGTACATTTGTATCAACCTGTATTCTCTTTTTGTCATGTGCAATATTGGGTATTGGAAGTCTTATTTTCTATCTAAATGTGCCTGGTATAAAAATTAGTTAACCGTGTGCGCACTATGATAGGAGTTTTTTTAAAATCTGATGTGGATATGAAGGAAACTTGTCTCATACAAGTATATGAATGTATTTATGTAGATTGTGAGATCAATGGGTACTTTTATCGATCTAATTGATTAGTTGTCTTTTGGGGAATTGTGAATTTAAATTTGTTATGAGGTGTAATCATGTTGTTGGTATTGGGATTATGTTACCTCTATACACATTTTAAATTGTGTTTATATTCTTATGAAGAGTCAGGCTTCGGTTACTTTCTAACTTATTCTGTTAGATATTTCCCAGATGGAGAGGTTGCTAAGTCAAGTGTCTCTTATGCTGTTGACATATTATGGGATCATATCTTGTTAATATTATTGGCATCTCATATGCTGTTGACATATTAGGGGATCATATCTTGTTAATGTTATTGGCATCTATATAGTCTCTCTGTTTGTGTAATAAGGTTTGTTGGAACTCATCTTATGGCTATTTGAGTAGAGCAATAAAAATAAAGATGATTAGATTGGCTTTAGACATCCTAATATAGATCTTTGTGTGGATCTATGCGGGACATCTTCATTAGATATATTTTGTTCTTGTCGTGTCATATATTGACCTTGTTATGTTTTCTTTATTGTTTTCCTTCTGTATGAGGGCAGCAGTGTTTTCCGAATAGATATTCAGAAGTCAAATTTATGTGTGTTTCAAGCTTAAAAGATGTGAGAGGTCTTCCTTGTTGTTCAGACCCTTCGGGTAGAGACAATCCAGTTCAAATATCCATCTGGATTCCGCCATTAGGAGCTTCTTTTCATAGTTGCCTCCCCTCCAATTAGGCTTTACTATCTGGATACCATAGAAGTTTAGATCCTTGATGTTTCCTTTGTGTTTAATAGAAAAGTGTCTATACAGTGCGGTGTCTGTGCTGCCATGTTCAATCTGTAGCACATGTTCCCGTATTCTGTCTTTTAGGCATCTCGAGGTTTGTCCGACGTATTGTAGTCCACATTTGCATTGTATTATGTAAATTACCCCCTTGCTGCTGCATCTGATCAGATCCTTTATTTCATGTTTGATACTGGAGTTGTGCGGTGAAAAGTTTTTGATTTTCAAGCCTCTCTTACACGCCTTGCAGCTCGGGCATGGGAAAAAACCTTTTATGGGTTTCCCGGATATATCTCTCGTCTGAGGTGTTGTTGGGCGTGGAATGCTAGGAGATAGAATGTTCTTAAGGTTATCTGATTTTCTATAGATAAATTTCGGTCTGTTGATGAGTGTTTCGCCAATTGTGTCGTCATCCTTCAGTAGATGCCAGTGCTTTTCTATTATTTTCTCGATGGTTCTCCTGTTTTCGCTGTACTGCGTGATAAAGGCAACCTCTATGGAGTCGGTGTTCATGTCTCTCCTAATTCTCTTGTCTTTATACTTGAGAAGTTCCTTGCAATCCTTTTGCCTGACTTCTTCTATATCTTTGTGGAGTTTTTCCTCTTCATATCCTCTCTCAAGAAAGCGTTTTTTCAGTTCTTCCGCCTGGGTTTCCCATAAAATGGGGTCCGAACAGTTCTTTTTCAATCTTAGTAAATTTATGATTTTAAGAGACTTTGTGTGAACACATGGTGTTTTTCTACCAATACTACTAACCTGGCTTGTTTTGGGCCCTGACTCCTTTGTTGAAGGATTCTAAACCTACAAGAGACATCTGACCTGAAATAAACAGCTATCACAAATACTACCAGCATGGCAGAAGCAGCAGGGGACCCTGAACTACCTGAAGAGGAATACACAACTAAGACATTTGCATTTACTAATGATGATGCTATAAGAATATTAGTGGACTCAGAGACAACAGATGCTGAACAGGTTGAGAACTCACAAACTATCTATAACACTCTAATGAGACTCAAAAAGAGGGAAATTGACCTTGAGCTGCACACAATATATCTATCAAAGTATTATAAGAAAAGCAAGATCCCTAGGGGATTTAGGATAAGGAACCAGCCAACCATTGGGAGGAATAATAAAAACTTTTGCCTACGGTGGTGCCAAATACTAAACAAATGCTCATTGGATTTAATGCTGCTTGTAATTGAAGAATGCACTAATATCCTGGCTACTGTGAAGGATGAAATAAAAGAGTTCAATACCCATAAATTACAGATATTACAGACTGACACAGGTGAACCTTGGATTGAGAAAATCACAAAACAGGTCACGGAATACAAAAAGGAACTAGTGGCATTTAAAAACCAGAAACTCTACACAGTGGACAATGATTATAAAGACAAAAGAATCTATGCATGGATACATGGGAACAACCAAGGAGGACCACAGAGACAGAGAAGACAACGCAATTACCGATCTAGATACCTCAACACAATTGATAGCAGCTCAGGCTCTGACAATGAGACTGGTAGCAATGACCAGCAATATCAGAATCAAACACCAACAGTATCACAGACACCTTTTTTAGGGGTTACAACGAGATACCAAGAAAGAACAGGAGGCCGAGGCCGAGGCCGCACCCGAGGAGGGGGAACTATTGTGGACGGAAGACCCCCCCGACCCCCCCGACCCCCAAGATAAAAAACCCTGACATTGTCATCAATCTAAGTAACAGAACTTTAAATGAGGGTGAAGTTAGCCTGTTAAATAGAGGTCTGACTTTCATCCCCACATTTACCAATGATGATTTTGAAAACTTTTTAGACATACACAGGTTCCAAAGGAACTTGAAATTAAAGGAACATTTTAAGGACACCCACATGGAAAAAGAAATAAAGCGATTTAAACCAAAGAGCAAATTTGAACCTAAAGCCTGTGGATCAAGTATTAAAACCTACACCAGAATGATTGGAAACGACACCAAGGAACTGGAATGTATAAAACACAGACCCAACCTGAATGGAGCAGAGAGAATGGCACTTAAATCACTATCCAATGACACTGAGATCGTCATTCGCCCAGCGGACAAGGGAGGAGCAATTATAGTAATGAACTATGACCAGTATCGCAAGGAAATACTCCGCCAACTAGATGATCATAAGACCTACAAAAAACTTACCAGAGATCCAACTAATGAATTCAAAAGGGATATTGAGAGTGTATTGTCTGAAGCACGCCAGCTGAACTGGATCAGCTTGGATGAATATAATTTCCTCAACACTATGTTCCCCATTCATCCAATTTTGTATACTTTACCCAAGATACACAAGGACCAAAAAAACCCTCCAGGGAGGCCAATTGTGTCAGCTAGAGGGTCCTTGCTGCAACCCCTAGCAATATTTATTGACGCCCTCCTACAGCCCCTAGTAAGATCAATGGACTCCTACATTAGGGACTCTGGTGATCTCATTACCATACTAAACACTGTGGATGAGATTGGCAACAATGACCTTTTGGTCACCATGGACGTGAGAAGTCTGTACACTGTCATCCCCCACACTGATGGACTAAAGGCGGTTGCATTGGCTCTGACACGATTCCCCTATGTGGGACCTCCAATCTCTCTGATTCTTGATCTACTGGAAAAATGTTTGACCCTTAATTACTTTCGCTTTGAAAGCACATTTTACCAACAACTCATGGGGACAGCAATGGGGTCAAATATGGCCCCATCATATGCTAATCTCTACATGGAACACTATGAGCGTGACATCATAGACGTGTATAACATAGATACAGTAAGACACTATAAAAGGTACATAGATGATGTCTTTCTAATATGGCAGGGCACAGAGGACTCATTGAATGATTGGGTAACAGGACTGAACGCAATTGAGTCGCCTATTAAATTTGAGCTAAAGTATGATCAAAACTGCATTGACTTTTTAGACCTCAGAATCTATAAAAAACAGGACAAACTATTTACTACTCTCTATACCAAGCCCACAGACAGGAATTCAATACTTGAAGCAACCAGTAACCACCCTCCACACACTAGAAAGGCAATCATAAAGTCACAAATGATCCGGGTATTAAGAAACAACACTGAAACCATTAACCGTGAAACACAACTACAAATGATGACTGAAAAGTTCCTACAGAGAGGATATAAAATGGAACTTATTCGAAGTGTCATAGATGAAGTGACCACCCAGGAGGGAAACAAGGCCAACTGTTTGGAACAGACTGGAAAAGAGAGGATGATCTTTACCACCACCTACAATAAAGGGAAGGAGAGGATGGCACAGGATATCAGAAGGAGATGGGAGATCCTAGCGACAGATCCTGGATTACCTTTTGAACATATGGATCCCCCCATAATGGGATACAGACGTGGAAGGAGCCTTAGGGACCTACTCATGTCCACAGACCCACAACAATGCTATATGAAAGAACAATGGCTTAAAACCAAGAAGAAAGGCTGTTATAGATGCCTGGGATGCACTACATGCAGTGGAATGATCCCATGTAAAGTTTTTAGACACCCGCACACGACTCAGAAGTACACAATAAGACACTTCATTACCTGTACAACTACCCATGTGATCTACCTGTTAAGCTGCTGTTGTGGCCAATTTTATGTTGGAAAGACGACGGACAACGCACGACTGAGGATGGCTAATCACAGATCTGCAATAAGGATCGCTTTGGATAAAGGAACATCGGACCAACCTGTGGCAAGACACTTTCTCTTGGCCCAACATAAAGTTACTGACCTAAGGTTTTTCTTAATTGACCACGTTCCAGCTCTCAAACGAGGCGGAGATAGGGATACAACCCTACTCCAGATGGAGTCCAAATGGATTCATAGACTTGGTACCCTGCACCCTAATGGCCTGAATATGTCTAATGACTGGCGCTGCTTCCTGTGATAAGAATATTATCTTATTACCTCCTAGCCTACTTGTGTGATGACACACCTACACCCACTTTTGTGGGACACAAATAATGGCTGGACTTTGGCACGGGTATTACGCACCAATGTGACCCTGCTTCATTTTACTCTAGGTGGTTAACTAACCAGTGAGGGTCATATGCTCTAGTATGACACACACTTGGTGGGACCCACCCATGAGTACTGTTTGGACCCATATGATGGCAACACACGGGGGCATGCAGGCCACATTAGTACATGGCATATGGGTTATGGAAGGGTACCCCAGATACTCTGGGACTGGTTGAAGGTCTGGTTGTGGAACCTATATAAATGGGTAAAAACCAAATACATGGATTACCTGAGTGGTTGGACCAATGAATGTCTAGAGTACCAATGTTACACTAATAACTCGCCTCTGTTAATAAGCTAAGGTTGTCAGTGATTAACTTTGATTGCCACTTATAACAGTGAACCAATGATAGAATTTGAGGTTCTACTGTATGGATACCTGAGGGTCCAAGCACAAGGTTTTAGGCTTTACTATTATTACTTAAACATAGGTCTATATGTTTGTATACTTTCTCTATATTTAAATGCAATATGGATTACCCTGTTGTGTATAATCTGCCACCACACATGTTAGCATTATGGTAGGAATACAGTATAATACTTAATATATATGCATCTCCCCCCATCGCTAACAATTGCTGTATGACAGTTATGGGACTGTGCATAGATCATGGCACCGAATAGGACAGATTACACCATTTAGTATATACACCTTATTTTTTTCCTTTTTAAACACTAAGTTATGGCGCTATAAAATGGGACTGTTGAAATATGACTCAGCTTTGAACAATTTTCCCCTAGCTCGCATAAGCGCAATAACCGATGTGGACTGTAAACTAGCTATGCATAGATGGCAACAGGGTTACCGTGACTACGCGTGAACACACACACATACGTCATCGGCGTATGCTAATTAGCCATGCGCTAGGCTAACGGACACTATCAAATTTATAGAATTTAGAAAAGGTATGAAGCGAAGACCAAGTCGCCGCCTTACAAATCTGTTCAACAGAGGCCTCATGTTTAAAAGCCCATGTGGAAGCTACTGCTCTAGTAGAATGAGCTGTAATTCTTTCAGGAGGCTGCTGGCCAGCAGTCTCATAAGCTAAGCGTAATATACTTCTTAGCCAAAAAGAAAGAGAAGTTGCCGAAGCCTTTTGGCCTCTCCTCTGTCCAGAGTAGACAACAAACAAAGCAGATGTTTGACGAAAATCCTTCGTAGCTTGTAAATAAAATAAAACTTTAAAGCACAAACCACATCAAGATTGTGTAATAGACGTTCCTTCTTTGAAGAAGGATTAGGACATAGTGAAGGAACAACAATCTCCTGATTGATATTCTTATTAGATACCACCTTAGGAAGAAACCCAGGTTTGGTACGTAACACTACCTTATCTGCATGGAAAATCAGATAAGGGGAATCACATTGTAAAGCAGATAACTCCGAAACTCTTCGAGCCGAGGATATAGCTACTAAAAACAGAACTTTCCAAGATAAAAGCTAATATCTATGGAATGCAAAGGTTCAAATGGAACCTGGATTACCTTTTGAACATATGGATCCCCCCATAATGGGATACAGACGTGGAAGGAGCCTTAGGGACCTACTCATGTCCACAGACCCACAACAATGCTATATGAAAGAACAATGGCTTAAAACCAAGAAGAAAGGCTGTTATAGATGCCTGGGATGCACTACATGCAGTGGAATGATCCCATGTAAAGTTTTTAGACACCCGCACACGACTCAGAAGTACACAATAAGACACTTCATTACCTGTACAACTACCCATGTGATCTACCTGTTAAGCTGCTGTTGTGGCCAATTTTATGTTGGAAAGACGACGGACAACGCACGACTGAGGATGGCTAATCACAGATCTGCAATAAGGATCGCTTTGGATAAAGGAACATCGGACCAACCTGTGGCAAGACACTTTCTCTTGGCCCAACATAAAGTTACTGACCTAAGGTTTTTCTTAATTGACCACGTTCCAGCTCTCAAACGAGGCGGAGATAGGGATACAACCCTACTCCGGATGGAGTCCAGATGGATTCATAGACTTGGTACCCTGCACCCTAATGGCCTGAATATGTCTAATGACTGGCGCTGCTTCCTGTGATAAGAATATTATCTTATTACCTCCTAGCCTACTTGTGTGATGACACACCTACACCCACTTTTGTGGGACACAAATAATGGCTGGACTTTGGCACGGGTATTACGCACCAATGTGACCCTGCTTCATTTTACTCTAGGTGGTTAACTAACCAGTGAGGGTCATATGCTCTAGTATGACACACACTTGGTGGGACCCACCCATGAGTACTGTTTGGACCCATATGATGGCAACACACGGGGGCATGCAGGCCACATTAGTACATGGCATATGGGTTATGGAAGGGTACCCCAGATACTCTGGGACTGGTTGAAGGTCTGGTTGTGGAACCTATATAAATGGGTAAAAACCAAATACATGGATTACCTGAGTGGTTGGACCAATGAATGTCTAGAGTACCAATGTTACACTAATAACTCGCCTCTGTTAATAAGCTAAGGTTGTCAGTGATTAACTTTGATTGCCACTTATAACAGTGAACCAATGATAGAATTTGAGGTTCTACTGTATGGATACCTGAGGGTCCAAGCACAAGGTTTTAGGCTTTACTATTATTACTTAAACATAGGTCTATATGTTTGTATACTTTCTCTATATTTAAATGCAATATGGATTACCCTGTTGTGTATAATCTGCCACCACACATGTTAGCATTATGGTAGGAATACAGTATAATACTTAATATATATGCATCTCCCCCCATCGCTAACAATTGCTGTATGACAGTTATGGGACTGTGCATAGATCATGGCACCGAATAGGACAGATTACACCATTTAGTATATACACCTTATTTTTTTCCTTTTTAAACACTAAGTTATGGCGCTATAAAATGGGACTGTTGAAATATGACTCAGCTTTGAACAATTTTCCCCTAGCTCGCATAAGCGCAATAACCGATGTGGACTGTAAACTAGCTATGCATAGATGGCAACAGGGTTACCGTGACTACGCGTGAACACACACGCATACGTCATCGGCGTATGCTAATTAGCCATGCGCTAGGCTAACGGACACTATTGACAAAGGAGCTGTTCACTGGGGGCGCGTCTCATACCAGGATCAGATACAATCCTACCTATACATCACTTAGGACATGTGCTAATAGAAAGTAAGTGCCTTTGCTTTGTGTTAGGCCTCAGAAGATATGATGGCAGATACCTACATAATGCTTGTGTGCACATATGGTATAAACATGAGTTGACATTTGTACATCCAATACCGCTAACATAATCTGGAGGGCCCACATTGTCATAAGATCTATAACGGACCAACAACACTAATTCATTATGCTGAGTGAGTAATATATTTCGGATATGATCTGACACATCTGTATTACTGCTGTAACTGCATGTTGAATATTGCTATTTATATTCATGCTAGAAACTAATAGGTATAGAATTACCCTATGTGATTGAATGCTTGATATTAACTATGATACCATTTAATTTACCTTTGCCACTAATCTAATGATATAAATTAGGATTGAACAGGGACTCATAGATGTCTTATAAGTATTTATTAAAGTAACATATATAATGACTCATATGGTTATGCTAGCATCTGTACACTACTGAATTGTAGTTGATCTTTTTGGGATTAGTAGTTTGGTTACACTGAGATACATAGGGGTTATCACCATGACAACCCTATTTTTGGCGCAATTCACTGTTTTGATTTGGTGGTGGGTGTGGCTTAAAGTATTTATAGATCACTATGTTGAGTTGTATGTTTGTTCTGGTCTGAGGAAGGGATCTGTGAATCCCGAAACGTTACCTAATAAATAAGAATGTTTTTGGAAACCCAGTGAGTGCAGTCCTTTGTTGAAGATCGCTATATATATATATATATATATATATATATATATATATATATATATATATATATATACACATACATACATATACACACACACACAAAAATGCATATATACATATGTATAGAAATACATGCATATACAAAATAAATATATATATATACACATACACACACATCTCTCTCTGTCTCTTGCTCACTCTCTCTCCTGCTATCTCTCTCTCTCTCCATACCTATATTTATAATAAGTGTTCATATCGATCCCTATGTAAAAGCACTTTTTTTTTTCTAACACCTGACATTTCATATCTTTGAGCTCTTATAACTTTTTTTTGCAATTTGTTTATCAATAATGTTCATTAGGGTTATTATGAGTGTAACTGTAGTTATAAATGTATTGTTTATGTGTTTTGTGCCGCTTTCTTTTTTTGACTCATGTAACAATTAACCAGAGCTCTGAAGTTTCAGTAATCACTCTAATGTAAATTGCGATTGCGCTCATGCATTTGCATTTGTTTCATCCTTTATAATTCAGCAATAAGATGTGAATTTCTATAAAACTCAAATCTATTATTTTATGACCACAATTGCTGGTTGTTTTTTTTTTTTTTTTTTTTAAATAGACCCAATCGTAAAATATTAACTATTCAGGAAACTACATAAAATTACAATAAAAACAAAATGTATGCTTACCTGATAAATTTATTTCTCTTGTGGTGTATCCAGTCCACGGGTTCATCCATTACTTGTGGGATACCAATACCAAAGCTTTAGGACACGGATGAAGGGAGGGACAAGGCAGGAACTTAAACAGAAGGCACCACTGCCTGTAAGACCTTTCTCCCAAAAATAGCCTCCGAAGAAGCAAAAGTATCAAATTTATAGAATTTAGAAAAGGTATGAAGCGAAGACCAAGTCGCCGCCTTACAAATCTGTTCAACAGAGGCCTCATGTTTAAAAGCCCATGTGGAAGCTACTGCTCTAGTAGAATGAGCTGTAATTCTTTCAGGAGGCTGCTGGCCAGCAGTCTCATAAGCTAAGCGTAATATACTTCTTAGCCAAAAAGAAAGAGAAGTTGCCGAAGCCTTTTGGCCTCTCCTCTGTCCAGAGTAGACAACAAACAAAGCAGATGTTTGACGAAAATCCTTCGTAGCTTGTAAATAAAATAAAACTTTAAAGCACAAACCACATCAAGATTGTGTAATAGACGTTCCTTCTTTGAAGAAGGATTAGGACATAGTGAAGGAACAACAATCTCCTGATTGATATTCTTATTAGATACCACCTTAGGAAGAAACCCAGGTTTGGTACGTAACACTACCTTATCTGCATGGAAAATCAGATAAGGGGAATCACATTGTAAAGCAGATAACTCCGAAACTCTTCGAGCCGAGGATATAGCTACTAAAAACAGAACTTTCCAAGATAAAAGCTAATATCTATGGAATGCAAAGGTTCAAATGGAACCCCTTGAAGAACTTTAAGAACTAAATTTAAACTCCATGGCGGAGCAACAGGTTTAAACACAGGCTTGATCCTAACTAAAGCCTGACAAAACGCCTGAACGTCTGGAACCTCAGCCCGACGCTTGTGCAAAAGAATAGACAGAGCAGAAATCTGTACCTTTAAGGAACTAGCTGACAAACCCTTCTCCAATCCTTCTTGGAGAAAAGATAATATCCATGAGTAACCCTTGGATTCACACCAATGAAGATATTTACACCATATCTTATGATAGATTTTCCTGGTGACAGGATTTCGAGCCTGAATTAAGGTATCAATGACCGATTCGGAAAAACCACGCTTTGATAGAATCAAGCATTCAATCTCCAAGCAGTCCGACGCAGAGAAATTAGATTTGGATGTTTGAAGGGACCTTGAAGTAGAAGGTCCTGCCTTAGCGGCAGAGTCCATGGTGGAAAGGATGACATGTCCACCAGATCTGCATACCAAGTCCTGCGTGGCCACGCAGGGGCTACCAAGATCACTGAAGCTCTCTCCTGCTTGATCTTGGCAATCAGACGAGGGAGCAGAGGAAACGGTGGAAACACATAAGCCAGGCTGAAGGACCAGGGCGTTGCTAGAGCATCTATCAGCGCTGCCTTGGGATTCATGGACCTGGACCCGTAACAAGGAAGCTTGGCGTTCTGACGAGACGCCATGAGATCCAGTTCTGGTTTGCCCCAAAGTTGGATCAACTGGGCAAATACCTCCGGATGGAGCTCCCACTCCCCCGGATGAAAAGTCTGCCGACTTAGAAAATCCGCCTCCTAGTTCTCTACTCCTGGGATATGGATAGCTGAGAGATGGCAAGAGTGAACCTCTGCCCATAGAATTATCTTTGAAACCTCCAACATTGCCAGGGGGCTCCTTGTTCCCCCCTGATGGTTGATATAGGCTACAGTCGTGATGTTGTCCGACTGAAATCTGATGAACCTGACCGCAGCTAGCTGAGGCCAAGCCTGAAGAGCATTGAATATCGCTCTTAGTTCCAGAATGTTTATCGAAGGAGGGCCTCCTCCTGAGTCCACGAACCCTGAGCCTTCAGGTAGTTCCAGACTGCACCCCAGCCCAGAAGGCTGGCATCTGTCGTTACTATAGTCCATTCTGGCCTGCGGAAACTCATTCCCTTGGACAGATGGACCCGAGATAGCCACCAGAGAAGAGAATCCCTGGTCTCTTGATCCAGATTTAATAGAGGGGACAAATCTGTGTAATCCCCATTCCACTGATTGAGCATGCAAAGTTGCAGTGGTCTGAGATGTAGGCGGGCAAACGGAACTATGTCCATTGCCGCTACCATTAATCCGATTACCTCCATACACTGAGCCACTGACGGACGACAAATGGAATAAAGAGCATGGCAGGAAGTTAGAAGTTTAGACAACCTGACCTCTGTCAGATAAATCTTCATTTCTACTGAATCTATCAGAGTTCCTAGGAAGGAAACTCTTGTGAGAGGTGAGAGAGAACTCTTTCCTTCATTCACCTTCCATCCGTGAGACCTTAGGAATGCCAGAACAATGTCTGTATGGGACCAGGCGATTTGAAAAGTTGACGCCTGTAAAGGATATCATCCAACGGAGTCTCTACCTGTAAAGCCTCCTCCAGAGACTCGAACCAGAAAGCCACTGCAGCAGTGACTGGGGCAATGCATGCAAGAGGCTGGAGAATAAAACCTTGTTGTATAAAGATTTTCTTAAGGAAACCCTCTAATTTCTTATCCATAGGATCTAGGAAATCACAACTGTCCTCGACAGGAATAGTTGTACGCTTAGCTAGGGTAGAGATTGCTCCCTCCACCTTAGGGACCGTCTGCCACAAGTCCCGTGTAGCGGCATCTATAGGAAACATTTTCTTAAAAGCAGGAGGGGGAGAGAACGGCACACCTGGTCTATCCCATTCCTTAGTAATAATTTCTGAAAACCTCTTAGGGATTGGAAAAACATCAGTGTAAACAGGCACTGCAAAGTATTTGTCCATTTTACACAATTTCTCTGGGACTACAATGGTGTCACAGTCATCCAGAGTCGCTAAAACCTCCCTGAGCAACACGAGGAGGTGTTCAAGCTAAAATTTAAATGCTGTCATTTCAGAGTCAGACTGAAGTAACGCCTTCCCTGAATCAGAGAAGTCACCCACAGATAGAAGCTCTCCTGCTTCAACTTCTGCACATTGTGAGGGTATATCAGACATAGCTACTAAAGCGTCAGAGAGCTCTGTATTTGTTCTAGCCCCAGAACTGTCTCGCTTTCCTTGTAACCCTGGCAGTTTGGACAATACCTCTGTGAGGGTATGATTCATAACTGCCGCCATGTCTTGTAAAGTAAACGCATTGGACGTGCTAGATGTACTTGGCGTCCCTTGAGCGGGAGTTATAGGTTCTGACACATTTGGAGAGCTAGGTGGTTTAACCTCCCTTTTGTCAGTCTTAGAAACCTCAGGTGATAAATCTTTAAAAGCCATAATATGGTCTTTATAACTTATAGAAAGGTCAGTGCATTTGGTACACATTCTAAGAGGGGGTTCCACAATGGCTTCTAAACATAATGAACAAGGAGTTTCCTCTATGTCAGACATGTTTAACAGACTAGTAATGAGACCAGCAAGCTTGGAAAACACTTTAATAAATGTGAAAAAAGCAATAATAAAAAACGGTACTGTGCCTTTAAGAGAAAAAAACTACCACATAAACTGCAAAACAGTGAAAAAAATTAGTAAACTCTACAAAATTTTTACAGTGTGTATAAGGGACTAAAGCTGCATTGCACCCACTTGCAAATGGATGATTAACCCCTCAGGCCCAAAAACGCATTAGAAAAACATTAAACCTGTTAACAAACAGTTAAACACACTGCCAAAGCTCTGCTGTGGCTCCTACCTGCCCTTAAAAACGATTTTTGCAGGAACAAAACCCTCTATAGAGGTCCTATAAGCCAGAGGACTCCTTCAGGGAAGCTGGATGTCTCAGACTGAAAAAGAAAAACAGAATTTATGTTTACCTGATAAATTACTTTCTCCAACGGTGTGTCCGGTCCACGGCGTCATCCTTACTTGTGGGATATTCTCTTCCCCAACAGGAAATGGCAAAGAGCCCAGCAAAGCTGGTCACATGATCCCTCCTAGGCTCCGCCTTCCCCAGTCATTCGACCGACGTAAAGGAGGAATATTTGCATAGGAGAAATCATATGATACCGTGGTGACTGTAGTTAAAGAAAATAAATTATCAGACCTGATTAAAAAACCAGGGCGGGCCGTGGACCGGACACACCGTTGGAGAAAGTAATTTATCAGGTAAACATAAATTCTGTTTTCTCCAACATAGGTGTGTCCGGTCCACGGCGTCATCCTTACTTGTGGGAACCAATACCAAAGCTTTAGGACACGGATGAAGGGAGGGAGCAAATCAGGTCACCTAGATGGAAGGCACCACGGCTTGCAAAACCTTTCTCCCAAAAATAGCCTCAGAAGAAGCAAAAGTATCAAATTTGTAAAATTACATATCTGATCAACAGAAGCCTCGTTCTTGAAGGCCCATGTGGAAGCCACAGCCCTAGTGGAATGAGCTGTGATTCTTTCAGGAGGCTGCCGTCCGGCAGTCTCGTAAGCCAATCTGATGATGCTTTTAAGCCAAAAGGAGAGAGAGGTAGAAGTTGCTTTTTGACCTCTCCTTTTACCAGAATAAACAACAAACAAGGAAGATGTTTGTCTAAAATCCTTTGTAGCATCTAAATAGAATTTTAAAACACGAACTACATCCAAATTGTGCAACAAACGTTCCTTCTTTGAAACTGGATTCGGACACAAAGAAGGCACGACTATCTCCTGGTTAATGTTTTTGTTAGAAACAACTTTCGGAAGAAAACCAGGTTTAGTACGCAAAACCACCTTATCTGCATGGAACACCAGATAAGGGGGAGAACACTGCAGAGCAGATAATTCTGAAACTCTTCTAGCAGAAGAAATTGCAACCAAAAACAAAACTTTCCAAGATAATAACTTAATATCAACGGAATGTAAGGGTTCAAACGGAACCCCCTGAAGAACTGAAAGAACCAAATTGAGACTCCAAGGAGGAGTCAAAGGTTTGTAAACAGGCTTGATTCTAACCAGAGCCTGAACAAAGGCTTGAACATCTGGCACAGCTGCCAGCTTTTTGTGAAGTAACACAGATAAAGCAGAAATCTGTCCCTTCAAAGAACTTGCAGATAATCCTTTCTCCAAACCTTCTTGAAGAAAGGATAGAATCTTAGGAATTTTTATCTTGTCCCAAGGGAATCCTTTAGATTCACACCAACAGATATATTTTTTCCATATTTTGTGGTAGATTTTTCTAGTTACAGGCTTTCTGGCCTGAACAAGAGTATCAATGACAGAATCTGAGAACCCTCGCTTTGATAAGATCAAGCGTTCAATCTCCAGGCAGTCAGTTGGAGTGAGACCAGATTCGGATGTTCGAACGGACCTTGAACAAGAAGGTCCCGCCTCAAAGGTAGCTTCCATGGTGGAGCCGATGACATATTCACCAGGTCTGCATACCAAGTCCTGCGTGGCCACGCAGGAGCTATCAAGATCACCGATGCCCTCTCCTGATTGATCCTGGCTACCAGCCTGGGGATGAGAGGAAACGGCGGGAATACATAAGCTAGTTTGAAGGTCCAAGGTGCTACTAGTGCATCTACTAGAGTCGCCTTGGGATCCCTGGATCTGGACCCGTAGCAAGGAACCTTGAAGTTCTGACGAGAGGCCATCAGATCCATGTCTGGAATGCCCCACAACTGAGTAATTTGGGCAAAGATTTCCGGATGGAGTTCCCACTCCCCCGGATGAAATGTCTGACGACTCAGAAAATCCGCTTCCCAATTTTCCAATCCTGGGATGTGGATTGCAGACAAGTGGCAGGAGTGAGTCTCCGCCCATTGAATGATTTTGGTCACTTCTTCCATCGCCAGGGAACTCCTTGTTCCCCCCTGATGGTTGATGTACGCAACAGTCGTCATGTTGTCTGATTGAAACCGTATGAATTTGGCCTTTGCTAGCTGAGGCCAAGCCTTGAGAGCATTGAATATCGCTCTCAGTTCCAGAATATTTATCGGGAGAAGAGATTCTTCCCGAGACCAAAGACCCTGAGCTTTCAGGGGTCCCCAGACCGCGCCCCAGCCCACCAGACTGGCGTCGGTCGTGACAATGACCCACTCTGGTCTGCGGAAGCTCATCCCCTGTGACAGGTTGTCCAGGGACAGCCACCAACGGAGTGAATCTCTGGTCCTCTGATCTACTTGTATCGTCGGAGACAAGTCTGTATAATCCCCATTCCACTGACTGAGCATGCACAGTTGTAATGGTCTTAGATGAATTCGCGCAAAAGGAACTATGTCCATTGCCGCCACCATCAAACCTATTACTTCCATGCACTGCGCTATGGAAGGAAGAGGAACAGAATGAAGTACTTGACAAGAGTTTAGAAGTTTTGATTTTCTGGCCTCTGTCAGAAAAATCCTCATTTCTAAGGAGTCTATTATTGTTCCCAAGAAGGGAACCCTTGTTGACGGAGATAGAGAACTTTTTTCTACGTTCACTTTCCACCCGTGAGATCTGAGAAAGGCCAGGACAATGTCCGTGTGAGCCTTTGCTTGTGGAAGGGACGACGCTTGAATCAGAATGTCGTCCAAGTAAGGTACTACTGCAATGCCCCTTGGTCTTAGCACCGCTAGAAGGGACCCTAGTACCTTTGTGAAAATTCTTGGAGCAGTGGCTAATCCGAACAGAAGTGCCACAAACTGGTAATGCTTGTCCAGAAATGCGAACCTTAGGAACCGATGATGTTCCTTGTGGATAGAAATATGTAGATACGCATCCTTTAAATCCACCGTGGTCATGAATTGACCTTCCTGGATGGAAGGAAGAATTGTTCGAATGGTTTCCATTTTGAACGATGGAACCTTGAGAAACTTGTTTAGGATCTTGAGATCTAAGATTGGTCTGAATGTTCCCTCTTTTTTGGGAACTACGAACAGATTGGAGTAGAACCCCATCCCTTGTTCTCCTAATGGAACAGGATGAATCACTCCCATTTTTAACAGGTCTTCTACACAATGTAAGAATGCCTGTTTTTTTATGTGGTCTGAAGACAATTGAGACCTGTGGAACCTCCCCCTTGGGGGAAGCCCCTTGAATTCCAGAAGATAACCTTGGGAGACTATTTCTAGCGCCCAAGGATCCAGAACATCTCTTGCCCAAGCCTGAGCGAAGAGAGAGAGTCTGCCCCCCACCAGATCCGGTCCCGGATCGGGGGCCAACATCTCATGCTGTCTTGGTAGCAGTGGCAGGTTTCTTGGCCTGCTTTCCTTTGTTCCAGCCTTGCATTGGCCTCCAGGCTGGCTTGGCTTGAGAAGTATTACCCTCTTGCTTAGAGGACGTAGCACTTGGGGCTGGTCCGTTTCTGCGAAAGGGACGAAAATTAGGTTTATTTTTGGCCTTGAAAGACCTATCCTGAGGAAGGGCGTGGCCCTTGCCCCCAGTGATATCAGAAATAATCTCTTTCAAGTCAGGGCCAAACAGCGTTTTCCCCTTGAAAGGAATGTTAAGCAATTTGTTCTTGGAAGACGCATCCGCTGACCAAGATTTTAGCCAAAGCGCTCTGCGCGCCACAATAGCAAACCCAGAATTTTTCGCCGCTAATCTAGCCAATTGCAAAGTGGCGTCTAGGGTGAAAGAGTTAGCCAATTTGAGAGCATGAATTCTGTCCAAAATCTCCTCATAAGAAGAATCTTTATTGAGCGCCTTTTCTAGTTCATCGAACCAGAAACACGCTGCTGTAGTGACAGGAACAATGCATGAAATTGGTTGTAGAAGGTAACCTTGCTGAACAAACATCTTTTTAAGCAAACCTTCTAATTTTTTATCCATAGGATCTTTGAAAGCACAACTATCTTCTATGGGTATAGTGGTGCGTTTGTTTAGAGTAGAAACCGCCCCCTCGACCTTGGGGACTGTCTGCCATAAGTCCTTTCTGGGGTCGACCATAGGAAACAATTTCTTAAATATAGGGGGAGGGACGAAAGGTATGCCGGGCCTTTCCCATTCTTTATTTACAATGTCCGCCACCCGCTTGGGTATAGGAAAAGCTTCGGGGGGCCCCGGGACCTCTAGGAACTTGTCCATTTTACATAATTTCTCTGGAATGACCAAATTCTCACAATCATCCAGAGTAGATAACACCTCCTTAAGCAGGGCGCGGAGATGTTCCAATTTAAATTTAAATGTAATCACATCAGGTTCAGCTTGTTGAGAAATTTTCCCTGAATCTGAAATTTCTCCCTCAGACAAAACCTCCCTGGCCCCCTCAGACTGGTGTAGGGGCACTTCAGAACCAATATCATCAGCGTCCTCATGCTCTTCAGTATTTTCTAAAACAGAGCAGTCGCGCTTTCGCTGATAAGTGGGCATTTTGGCTAAAATGTTTTTGATAGAATTATCCATTACAGCCGTTAATTGTTGCATAGTAAGGAGTATTGGCGCACTAGATGTACTAGGGGCCTCTTGTGTGGGCAAGACTGGTGTAGACGAAGGAGGGGATGATGCAGTACCATGCTTACTCCCCTCACTTGAGGAATCATCTTGGGCATCATTTTCTCTAAATTTTGTGTCACATAAATCACATCTATTTAAATGAGAAGGAACCTTGGCTTCCCCACATACAGAACACAGTCTATCTGGTAGTTCAGACATGTTAAACAGGCATAAACTTGATAACAAAGTACAAAAAACGTTTTAAAATAAAACCGTTACTGTCACTTTAAATTTTAAACTGAAAACACTTTATTACTGCAAATGTGAAAAAGTATGAAGGAATTGATCAAAATTCACCAAAATTTCACCACAGTGTCTTAAAGCCTTAAAAGTATTGCACACCAAATTTGAAAGCTTTAACTCTTAAAATAACGGAACCGGAGCCGTTTTTATATTTAACCCCTTTACAGTCCCTGGTATCTGCTTTGCTGAGACCCAACCAAGCCCAAAGGGGAATACGATACCAAATGACGCCTTCAAAAAGTCTTTTCTGTGTATCAGAGCTCCTCACACATGCATCTGCATGTCATGCTTCCCAAAAACAAGTGCGCAATAGAGGCGCGAAAATGAGGCTCTGCCTATGATTAGGGAAAGCCCCTAGAGGATAAGGTGTCCAATACAGTGCCTGCCGGTTATTTTACATAATTCCCAAGAATAAAATAATTCCTCAAAGCTATGAAGTATTAAAATATGTTTATATATCAATCGTTTTAGCCCAGAAAATGTCTACAGTCTTAAAAGCCCTTGTGAAGCCCTTTTTTTCTTATGTAATAAAAATGGCTTACCGGATCCCATAGGGAAAATGACAGCTTCCAGCATTACATCGTCTTGTTAGAAATGTGTCATACCTCAAGCAGCAAAAGTCTGCTCACTGTTTCCCCCAACTGAAGTTAATTCCTCTCAACAGTCCTGTGTGGAAACAGCCATCGATTTTAGTAACGGTTGCTAAAATCATTTTCCTCTTACAAACAGAAATCTTCATCACCTTTCTGTTTCAGAGTAAATAGTACATACCAGCACTATTTTAAAATAACAAACTCTTGATTGAATAATAAAAACTACAGTTAAACACCAAAAAACTCTAAGCCATCTCCGTGGAGATGTTGCCTGTACAACGGCAAAGAGAATGACTGGGGAAGGCGGAGCCTAGGAGGGATCATGTGACCAGCTTTGCTGGGCTCTTTGCCATTTCCTGTTGGGGAAGAGAATATCCCACAAGTAAGGATGACGCCGTGGACCGGACACACCTATGTTGGAGAAATAGGCCCCTCCCACCATGCACTCAAAGTCAGAGGGCCTTAAAAAAGTACTCCTAGGAGTAATCTAACAAGCCATGTGGAAACTAGGCCCCAAATAAAGATTTATCATCCTCAGAGGAAAAAAACATAATTTATGTAAGAACTTCCCTGATAAATCCATTTCTTTCATATTAGCAAGAGTCCATGAGCTAGTGACGTATGGGATATACATTCCTACCAGGAGGGGCAAAGTTTCCCAAACCTCAAAATGCCTACAAATACACCCCTCACCACACCCACAAATCAGTTTAACGAATAGCCAAGAAGTGGGGTGATAAGAAAAAAGTGCGAAAGCATAAAAAATAAGGAATTGGAAATAATTGTGCTTTATACAAAAAAATCATAACCACCACACAAAAAAGGGGTGGGCCTCATGGACTCTTGCTAATATGAAAGAAATGAATTTATTAGGTAAGTTCTTACATAAATTATGTTTTCTTTCATGTAATTAGCAAGAGTCCATGAGCTAGTGACGTATGGGATAATGACTACCCAAGATGTGGATCTTTCCACGCAAGAGTCACTAGAGAGGGAGGGATAAAATAAAGACAGCCAATTCCGCTGAAAATAATCCACACCCAAAATAAAGTTTAAATGAAAACAGAAGCAGAAGATTCAAACTGAAACAGCTGCCTGAAGTACTTTTCTACCAAAAACTGCTTCAGAAGAAGAAAATACATCAAAATGGTAGAATTTAGTAAAAGTATGCAAAGAGGACCAAGTTGCTGCTTTGCAAATCTGATCAACCGAAGCTTCATTCCTAAACGCCCAGGAAGTAGAAACTGACCTAGTAGAATGAGCTGTAATCCTTTGAGGCGGAGTTTTACCCGACTCGACATAAGCATGATGAATTAAAGATTTCAACCAAGATGCCAAAGAAATGGCAGAGGCCTTCTGACCTTTCCTAGAACCGGAAAAGATAACAAATAGACTAGAAGTCTTTCGGAAAGTCTTAGTAGCTTCAACATAATATTTCAAAGCTCTAACCACATCCAAAGAATGCAATGATTTTTCCTTAGAATTCTTAGGAGTAGGACATAATTTCTCTACTAATGTTGTTGGAATTCACAACCTTAGGTAAAAATTCAAAAGAAGTTCGCAACACCGCCTTATCCTGATGAAAAATCAAAAAAGGAGACTCACAAGAAAGAGCAGATAATTCAGAAACTCTTCTGGCAGAAGAGATGGCCAAAAGGAACAAAACTTTCCAAGAAAGTAATTTAATGTCCAATGAATGCATAGGTTCAAACGGAGGAGCTTGAAGAGCCCCCAAAACCAAATTCAAACTCCATGGAGGAGAAATTGACTTAATGACAGGTTTTATACGCACCAAAGCTTGTACAAAACAATGAATATCAGGAAGATTAGCAATCTTTCTGTGAAAAAGAACAGAAAGAGCAGAGATTTGTCCTTTCAAGGAACTTGCAGACAAACCTTTATCCAAACCATCCTGAAGAAACTGTAAAATTCTTGGAATTCTAAAAGAATGCCAGGAAAAATGATGAGAAAGACACCAAGAAATATAAGTCTTCCAGACTCTATAATATATCTCCCTAGATACAGATTTACGAGCCTGTAACATAGTATTAATCACAGAGTCAGAGAAACCTCTTTGACTAAGAATCAAGCGTTCAATCTCCATACCTTTAAATTTAAGGATTTGAGATCCTGATGGAAAAAAGGACCTTGAGACAGAAGGTCTGGTCTTAACGGAAGAGTCCACGGTTGGCAAGTAGCCATCCGGACAAGATCCGCATACCAAAACCTGTGAGGCCATGCTGAAGCTACCAGCAGAACAAACGAGCATTCCTTCAGAATTTTGGAGATCACTCTTGGAAGAAGAACTAGAGGCGGAAAGATATAGGCAGGATGATACTTCCAAGGAAGTGACAATGCATCCACTGCTTCCGCTTGAGGATCCCTGGATCTGGACAGATACCTGGGAAGTCTCTTGTTTAGATGAGAGGCCATCAGATCTATTTCTGGAAGCCCCCACATTTGAACAATCTGAAGAAAAACCTCTGGGTGAAGAGACCATTCGCCCGGATGCAACGTTTGGCGACTGAGATAATCTGCTTCCCAATTGTCTATACCTGGGATATGAACCGCAGAAACTAGACAGGAGCTGGATTCCGCCCAAACCAGAATTCGAGATACTTCTTTCATAGCTAGAGGACTGTGAGTCCCTCCTTGATGATTGATGTATGCTACAGTTGTGACATTGTCTGTCTGAAAACAAATGAACGATTCTCTCTTCAGAAGAGGCCAAAACTGAAGAGCTCTGAAAATTGCACGGAGTTCCAAAATATTGATCGGTAATCTCACCTCCTGAGATTCCCAAACCCCTTGTGCCATCAGAGACCCCCACACAGCTCCCCAACCTGTAAGACTTGCATCTGTTGAAATTACAGTCCAGGTCGGAAGAACAAAAGAAGCCCCCTGAATTAAACGATGGTGATCTGTCCACCACGTCAGAGTGTCATACAATCGGTTTTAAAGATATTAATTGAGATTTTTTTGTGTAATCCCTGCACCATTGGTTCAGCATACAGAGCTGAAGAGGTCGCATGTGAAAACGAGCAAAGGGGATCACGTCCGATGCAGCAGTCATAAGACCTAGAATTTCCATGCATAAGGCTACCGAAGGGAATGATTGTGACTGAAGTTTTCGACAAGCTGATATCAATTTTAGACGTCTCTTGTCTGTCAAAGATAGAGTCATGGACACTGAATCTATCTGGAAACCCAAAAAGGTTACCCTTGTCTGAGGAATCAATGAACTTTTTAGTAAATTGATCCTCCAACCATGATCTTGAAGAAACAACACAAGTTGATTCGTATGAGATTCTGCTAAATGTAAAGACTGAGCAAGTACCAAGATATCGTCCAAATAAGGAAATACCACAATACCCTGTTCTCTGATTACAGACAGAAGGGCACCGAGAACCTTTGTAAAAATTCTTGGAGCTGTTGCTAGACCAAACGGTAGAGCCACAAACTGGTAATGCTTGTCTAGGAAAGAGAATCTCAGAAACTGAAAGTGATCTGGATGAATCAGAATATGCAGATATGCATCCTGTAAATCTATTGTAGCCATATAATGCCCTTGCTGAACAAAAGGCAGGATAGTCCTTACAGTTACCATTTTGAATGTTGGTATCCTTACATAACGATTCAATATCTTTAGATCCAGAACTGGTCTGAAGGAATTCTCCTTCTTTGGTACAATGAAGAGATTTGAATAAAACCCCAGCCCCCGTTCCAGAACTGGAACTGGCATAATTACTCCAGCCAACTCTAGATCTGAAACACATTTCAGAAATGCTTGAGCCTTCGCTGGATTTACTGGGACACGGGAAAGAAAAAATCTCTTTGCAGGAGGTCTTATTTTGAAGCCAATTCTGTACCCTTCTGAAACAATGTTCTGAATCCAAAGATTGTGAACGGATTTGATCCAAATTTCTTTGAAAAAACGTAATCTGCCCCCTACCAGCTGAGCTGGAAGGAGGGCCGCACCTTCATGTGGACTTAGAAGCTGGCTTTGATTTTCTAGAAGGCTTGGATTTATTCCAGACTGGAGATGGTTTCCAAAATGATACCGCTCCTGAGGATGAAGGATCAGGTTTCTGTTCCTTGTTGTGACGAAAGGAACGAAAACGATTATTAGACCTGAATTTACCTTTAGATTTTTTATCCTGTGGTAAAAAAGTTCCTTTCCCTCCAGTAACAGTTGAAATAATAGAATCCAACTGAGAACCAAATAATTTATTACCCTGGAAAGAAAGGGAAAGCAGAGTAGACTTAGAAGACATATCAGCATTCCAAGTTTTAAGCCATAAAGCTCTTCTAGCTAAAAAAGCTAGAGACATATACCTGACATCAACCCTAATGATATCAAAGATGGCATCACAAATAAAATTATTAGCATGTTGAAGAAGAATAATAATGCTATGAGAATTATGATCTGTTACTTGTTGCGCTAAAGCTTCCAACCAAAAAGTTGAAGCTGCAGCAACATCCGCCAAAGATATAGCAGGTCTAAGAAGATTACCTGAACACAAATAGGCTTTTCTCAGAAAGGATTCAATTTTCCTATCTAAAGGATCCTTAAAGGAAGTACCATCTGCCGTAGGAATCGTAGTACGCTTAGCAAGAGTAGAGACAGCCCCATCAACCTTAGGGATTTTGTCCCAAAACTCTAATCTGTCAGATGGCACAGGATATAACTGCTTAAAACGTTTAGAGGGAGTAAATGAATTACCCAAATTATTCCATTCCCTGGAAATTACTTCAGAAATAGCACTAGGAACAGGAAAAACTTCTGGAATAACTACAGGAGATTTAAAAACCTTATCTAAACGTTTAGATTTAGTATCAAGAGGACCAGAATCCTCAATTTCTAAAGCAATTAGAACTTCTTTAAGTAAAGAACGAATAAATTCCATTTTAAATAAATATGAAGATTTATCAGCATCAACCTCTGAGACAGAATCCTCTGAACCAGAAGAACCATTATTAGAATCAGAATGATGATGTTCATTTAAAAATTCATCTGAACAATGAGAAGTTTTAAAAGATTTCTTATGTTTACTAGAAGGAGGAATAACAGACAAAGCCTTCTTAATGGATTCAGAAACAAAATCTCTTATGTTATCAGGAACACTCTGAGTATTAGATGTTGACGGAACAGCAACAGGTAATGGAACTTTACTAAAGGAAATTTTATCTGCATTAACAAGTTTGTCATGACATTCAATACAAACAACAGCTGGAGGAACAGATACCAAAAGTTTACAGCAGATACACTTAGCTTTGGTAGCTCCAGCACCAGGCAGCGATTTTCCTGAAGTATCTTCTGACTCAGTTGCAACGTGGGACATCTTGCAATATGTAATAGAAAAAACAACATATAAAGCAAAATAGATCGAATTCCTTAAATGACAGTTTCAGGAATGGGAAAAAATGCCAGTGAACAAGCTTCTAGCAATCAGAAGCAATAAATAATGAGACTTAAATAATGTGGAGACAAAAGTGACGCCCATATTTTTTTAGCGCCAAATAAGACGCCCACATTATTTGGCGCCTAAATGCTTTTGGCGCCAAAAATGACGCCACATCCGGAACGCCGACACTTTTGACGCAAAAAAAGTCAAAAAATGACGCAACTTCCGGCGACACGTATGACGCCGGAAACAGAAAAAAAAATTTGCGCCAAAAAAGTCAGCGCCAAGAATGACGCAATAAAATGAAGCATTTTCAGCCCCCGCGAGCCTAACAGCCCACAGGGAAAAGTCAAATTTTTAGGGTAAGAAAAAATGATTGATTCAAATGCATTATCCCAAATATGAAACTGACTGTCTGAAAATAAGGAATGTTGAACATCCTGAGTCAAGGCAAATAAATGTTTGAATACATATATTTAGAACTTTATTAAAAAAGTGCCCAACCATAGCTTAGAGTGTCACAGAAAATAAGACTTACTTACCCCAGGACACTCATCTACATGTTGTAGAAAGCCAAACCAGTACTGAAACGAAAATCAGCAGAGGTAATGGTATATATATAAGAGTATATCGTCGATCTGAAAAGGGAGGTAAGAGATGAATCTCTACGACCGATAACAGAGAACCTATGAAATAGACCCCGTAGAAGGAGATCATTGCATTCAAATAGGCAATACTCTTCTCACATCCCTCTGACATTCACTGCACGCTGAGAGGAAAACCGGGCTCCAACCTGCTGCGGAGCGCATATCAACGTAGAATCTAGCACAAACTTACTTCACCACCTCCATAGGAGGCAAAGTTTGTAAAAACTGATTTGTGGGTGTGGTGAGGGGTGTATTTGTAGGCATTTTGAGGTTTGGGAAACTTTGCCCCTCCTGGTAGGAATGTATATCCCATACGTCACTAGCTCATGAACTCTTGCTAATTACATGAAAGAAAACAGAATTTATGTTTACCTGATAAATTACTTTCTCCAACGGTGTGTCCGGTCCACGGCGTCATCCTTACTTGTGGGATATTCTCTTCCCCAACAGGAAATGGCAAAGAGCCCAGTAAAGCTGGTCACATGATCCCTCCTAGGCTCCGCCTTCCCCAGTCATTCGACCGACGTAAAGGAGGAATATTTGCATAGGAGAAATCATATGATACCGTGGTGACTGTAGTTAAAGAAAATAAATTATCAGACCTGATTAAAAAACCAGGGCGGGCCGTGGACCGGACACACCGTTGGAGAAAGTAATTTATCAGGTAAACATAAATTCTGTTTTCTCCAACATAGGTGTGTCCGGTCCACGGCGTCATCCTTACTTGTGGGAACCAATACCAAAGCTTTAGGACACGGATGAAGGGAGGGAGCAAATCAGGTCACCTAAATGGAAGGCACCACGGCTTGCAAAACCTTTCTCCCAAAAATAGCCTCAGAAGAAGCAAAAGTATCAAACTTGTAAAATTTGGTAAAAGTGTGCAGTGAAGACCAAGTCGCTGCCTTACATATCTGATCAACAGAAGCCTCGTTCTTGAAGGCCCATGTGGAAGCCACAGCCCTAGTGGAATGAGCTGTGATTCTTTCAGGAGGCTGCCGTCCGGCAGTCTCATAAGCCAATCTGATGATGCTTTTAATCCAAAAAGAGAGAGAGGTAGAAGTTGCTTTTTGACCTCTCCTTTTACCAGAATAAACAACAAACAAGGAAGATGTTTGTCTAAAATCCAAGATAATAACTTAATATCAACGGAATGTAAGGGTTCAAACGGAACCCCCTGAAGAACTGAAAGAACTAAATTGAGACTCCAAGGAGGAGTCAAAGGTTTGTAAACAGGCTTGATTCTAACCAGAGCCTGAACAAAGGCTTGAACATCTGGCACAGCTGCCAGCTTTTTGTGAAGTAACACAGACAAGGCAGAAATCTGTCCCTTCAAGGAACTTGCAGATAATCCTTTCTCCAATCCTTCTTGAAGAAAGGATAGAATCTTAGGAATTTTTACCTTGTCCCAAGGGAATCCTTTAGATTCACACCAACAGATATATTTTTTCCATATTTTGTGGTAAATTTTTCTAGTTACAGGCTTTCTGGCCTGAACAAGAGTATCAATAACAGAATCTGAGAACCCTCGCTTTGATAAGATCAAGCGTTCAATCTCCAAGCAGTCAGTTGGAGTGAAATCAGATTCGGATGTTCGAACGGACCCTGAACAAGAAGGTCTCGTCTCAAAGGTAGCTTCCATGGTGGAGCCGATGACATATTCACCAGGTCTGCATACCAAGTCCTGCGTGGCCACGCAGGAGCTATCAAGATCACCAATGCCCTCTCCTGATTGATCCTGGCTACCAGCCTGGGGATGAGAGGAAACGGCGGGAATACATAAGCTAGTTTGAAGGTCCAAGGTGCTACTAGTGCATCTACTAGAGTCGCCTTGGGATCCCTGGATCTGGACCCGTAGCAAGGAACCTTGAAGTTCTGACGAGAGGCCATCAGATCCATGTCTGGAATGCCCCACAGTTGAGTAATGTGGGCAAAGATTTCCGGATGGAGTTCCCACTCCCCCGGATGTAATGTCTGACGACTCAGAAAATCCGCTTCCCAATTTTCCACTCCTGGGATGTGGATTGCAGACAAGTGGCAGGAGTGAGTCTCCGCCCATTGAATGATTTTGGTCACTTCTTCCATCGCCAGGGAACTCCTTGTTCCCCCCTGATGGTTGATGTACGCAACAGTCGTCATGTTGTCTGATTGAAACCGTATGAACTTGGCCTTTGCTAGCTGAGGCCAAGCCTTGAGAGCATTGAGTATCGCTCTCAGTTCCAGAATATTTATCGGTAGAAGAGATTCTTCCCGAGACCAAAGACCCTGAGCTTTCAGGGGTCCCCAGACCGCGCCCCAGCCCATCAGACTGGCGTCGGTCGTGACAATGACCCACTCTGGTCTGCGGAAGCTCATCCCCTGTGACAGATTGTCCAGGGACAGCCACCAACGGAGTGAATCTCTGGTCCTCTGATTTACTTGTATCGTCGGAGACAAGTCTGTATAGTCCCCATTCCACTGACTGAACATGCACAGTTGTAATGGTCTTAGATGAATGCGCGCAAAAGGAACTATGTCCATTGCCGCTACCATCAAACCTATTACTTCCATGCACTGCGCTATGGAAGGAAGAGGAACGGAATGAAGTATTTGACAAGAGTTTAGAAGTTTTGTTTTTCTGGCCTCTGTCAGAAAAATCCTCATTTCTAAGGAGTCTATTATTGTTCCCAAGAAGGGAACCCTCGTTGACGGAGATAGAGAACTCTTTTCTATGTTCACTTTCCATCCGTGAGATCTGAGAAAGGCCAGGACAATGTCCGTGTGAGCCTTTGCTAGAGGAAGGGACGACGCTTGAATCAGAATGTCGTCCAAGTAAGGTACTACTGCAATGCCCCTTGGTCTTAGCACCGCTAGAAGGGACCCTAGTACCTTTGTGAAAATCCTTGGAGCAGTGGCTAATCCGAACGGAAGTGCCACGAACTGGTAATGCTTGTCCAGGAATGCGAACCTTAGGAACCGATGATGTTCCCTGTGGATAGGAATATGTAGATACGCATCCTTTAAATCCACCGTGGTCATGAATTGACCTTCCTGGATGGAAGGAAGAATTGTTCGAATGGTTTCCATTTTGAACGATGGAACCTTGAGAAACTTGTTTAGGATCTTGAGATCTAAGATTGGTCTGAACGTTCCCTCTTTTTTGGGAACTACGAACAGATTGGAGTAGAACCCCATCCCTTGTTCTCCTAATGGAACAGGATGAATCACTCCCATTTTTAACAGGTCTTCTACACAATGTAAGAATGCCTGTTTTTTTATGTGGTCTGAAGACAATTGAGACCTGTGGAACCTCCCCCTTGGGGGAAGCCCTTTGAATTCCAGAAGATAACCTTGGGAGACTATTTCTAGCGCCCAAGGATCCAGAACATCTCTTGCCCAAGCCTGAGCGAAGAGAGAGAGTCTGCCCCCCACCAGATCCGGTCCCGGATCGGGGGCCAACATCTCATGCTGTCTTGGTAGCAGTGGCAGGTTTCTTGGCCTGCTTTCCCTTGTTCCAGCCTTGCATTGGTCTCCAGGCTGGCTTGGCTTGAGAAGTATTACCCTCTTGCTTAGAGGACGTAGCACTTGGGGCTGGTCCGTTTCTACGAAAGGGACGAAAATTAGGTTTATTTTTTGGCCTTGAAAGACCTATCCTGAGGAAGGGCGTGGCCCTTGCCCCCAGTGATATCAGAGATAATCTCTTTCAAGTCAGGGCCAAACAGCGTTTTCCCCTTGAAAGGAATGTTAAGCAATTTGTTCTTGGAAGACGCATCCGCTGACCAAGATTTTAACCAAAGCGCTCTGCGCGCCACAATAGCAAACCCAGAATTTTTCGCCGCTAACCTAGCCAATTGCAAAGTGGCGTCTAGGGTGAAAGAATTAGCCAATTTGAGAGCACGGATTCTGTCCATAATCTCCTCATAAGAAGGAGAATTACTAGTGATCGCCTTTTCTAGCTCATCGAACCAGAAACACGCGGCTGTAGTGACAGGGACAATGCATGAAATTGGTTGTAGAAGGTAACCTTGCTGAACAAACATCTTTTTAAGCAAACCTTCTAATTTTTTATCCATAGGATCTTTGAAAGCACAACTATCTTCTATGGGTATAGTGGTGCGTTTGTTTAGAGTAGAAACCGCCCCCTCGACCTTGGGGACTGTCTGCCATAAGTCCTTTCTGGGGTCGACCATAGGAAACAATTTTTTAAATATGGGGGGAGGGACGAAAGGTATACCGGGCCTTTCCCATTCTTTATTTACAATGTCCGCCACCCGCTTGGGTATAGGAAAAGCTTCGGGGGGCCCCGGGACCTCTAGGAACTTGTCCATTTTACATAGTTTCTCTGGGATGACCAAATTCTCACAATCATCCAGAGTGGATAACACCTCCTTAAGCAGAGCGCGGAGATGTTCCAACTTAAATTTAAATGTAATCACATCAGGTTCAGCTTGTTGAGAAATTTTCCCTGAATCTGAAATTTCTCCCTCAGACAAAACCTCCCTGGCCCCCTCAGACTGGTGTAGGGGCCCTTCAGAAACAATATCATCAGCGTCCTCATGCTCTTCAGTATTTTCTAAAACAGAGCAGTCGCGCTTTCGCTGATAAGTGGGCATTTTGGCTAAAATGTTTTTGATAGAATTATCCATTACAGCCGTTAATTGTTGCATAGTAAGGAGTATTGGCGCGCTAGATGTACTAGGGGCCTCTTGTGTGGGCAAGACTGGTGTAGACGAAGGAGGGGATGATGCAGTACCATGCTTACTCCCCTCACTTGAGGAATCATCTTGGGCATCATTTTCTCTAAATTTTGTGTCACATAAATCACATCTATTTAAATGAGAAGGGACCTTGGCTTCCCCACATTCAGAACACAGTCTATCTGGTAGTTCAGACATGTTAAACAGGCATAAACTTGATAACAAAGTACAAAAAACGTTTTAAAATAAAACCGTTACTGTCACTTTAAATTTTAAACTGAACACACTTTATTACTGCAATTGCGAAAAAGTATGAAGGAATTGTTCAAAATTCACCAAATTTTCACCACAGTGTCTTAAAGCCTTAAAAGTATTGCACACCAAATTTGGAAGCTTTAACCCTTAAAATAACGGAACCGGAGCCGTTTTTATATTTAACCCCTTTACAGTCCCTGGTATCTGCTTTGCTGAGACCCAACCAAGCCCAAAGGGGAATACGATACCAAATGACGCCTTCAGAAAGTCTTTTCTATGTATCAGAGCTCCTCACACATGCATCTGCATGTCATGCTTCTCAAAAACAAGTGCGCAATACAGGCGCGAAAATGAGACTCTGCCTATGATTAGGGAAAGCCCCTAGAGAATAAGGTGTCCAATACAGTGCCTGCCGGTTATTTTACAAAATTCCCAAGATTAAAATAATTCCTCAAGGCTATGGAGTATAAAATATGTTTATATATAAATCGATTTAGCCCAGAAAATGTCTACAGTCTTAAAAAGCCCTTGTGAAGCCCTTATTTACTGTCTGTAATAAAATGGCTTACCGGATCCCATAGGGAAAATGACAGCTTCCAGCATTACATCGTCTTGTTAGAATGTGTCATACCTCAAGCAGCAAAAGTCTGCTCACTGTTCCCCCAACTGAAGTTAATTCCTCTCAACAGTCCTGTGTGGAACAGCCATCGATTTTAGTAACGGTTGCTAAAATAATTTTCCTCTTACAAACAGAAATCTTCATCTCTTTTCTGTTTCGGAGTAAATAGTACATACCAGCACTATTTTAAAATAACAAACTCTTGATTGAATAATAAAAACTACAGTTAAACACTAAAAAACTCTAAGCCATCTCCGTGGAGATGTTGCCTGTACAACGGCAAAGAGAATGACTGGGGAAGGCGGAGCCTAGGAGGGATCATGTGACCAGCTTTGCTGGGCTCTTTGCCATTTCCTGTTGGGGAAGAGAATATCCCACAAGTAAGGATGACGCCGTGGACCGGACACACCTATGTTGGAGAAACGTTTTTATTTATAAATCATGCAAACGTTTTTACACTAAGTAATATAGGTATTAACATGAATATTATCCCTTTCTGCAAGCATGATCCCAGTTGTTGTTAAATCACTGTATCAGGCTTACCTTAAATATACCAGGCACTGTCAGCATTTTCTAGACCTTATCATCTCTCTAGAAAAAAATATACTGAACATACCTCAAAGCAGGCAATCTGCAGATCGTCCCCCCAACTGAAGTTTTCTTTCCATACTCTTCAGTTATGTGTGAGAACAGCAATGGACCTTAGTTACAAACCGCTAAGATCATCAAACCTCCAGGCAGAAGTCTTCTTCCAATTTCTGCCTGAGAGTAAAAACAGTACAACGCCCGTACCGTTTCAAAATAACAAACTTTTGATTGAAGGTAAAAACTACACTAAGTCACCACATCTCTCTTGATACTTCCTTTCTTGTCGAGAGCTGCAAGAGAATGACTGTGGGTGGCAGTTAGGGGAGGAGCTATATAGAGAGCTCTGCTGTGGGTGTCCTCTTGCAGCTTCCTGTTGGGAAGGAGAATATCCCACAAGTAATGGATGAACCCGTGGACTGGATACACCTTTACAAGAGAAAGGGTCACCTTTACAGTTTTCTAATTTGTGACTAATCAAAACACATAGGGCTAGATAACAAGTGAGGGTAAACTGTTTTGAACTAGAGATATCGTGTTTTTGCTAGTCATTTTAATTTTGCTGATATTACAAGTTGAGCAAAATAGTTATTGTGCTAACTCAATCACCTTTTACGATTCAATTCTTACTGCCATCTCAGAGCTGTGGTTACCTATTTTCTGAAACTAAAAAGTTGCACAAAAGACTTCAAAAAAACATTACAAATTACAGTTACACTCATAACACTGTCTTATAAAAATATTGCACAAAAACTTCTAAGCGTTTAAAGATATGAGACCTCTAGTGTTACAAAAAAAAAAAAAAAAAAGCCTCCAATAAATATATATATATATATATATATATATATATATATATATATATATATATATATATATATATATATATATATATATATATATATATATATATATATATATACTAGGGATGCACCGATACCGATACTAGTATTGGTATCGGTACCGATACCAAGTATTTGCATGAGTACTTGTACTCGTGCAAATGCACCGATACTTAAACCGATACCTCCACTTCCTACCCATATGCTATCTTGTGGAGTTTTTTCAAACTGCATGTTCCCATTTCATTTTAAACTGGAGTGGAGACTAAACTAAAAATTGTTTACTACTATTCTGACAATACAAATTGCTGTTATTTGTATTATTGTAGGAGAGATCACTGTACCTCGTTCAGACAAACCCCTGAAGTACTGGGCAGTTAATAAACAGATTTCCAGCTCTGGCTAAAATGGCCCAAAAATATCTTTCTGCCCCATGCAGTAGTTTGGAAAGTGAAAGACTGTTCAACTTAGAGTCGAACCTCCATACCAATGTCAGATTGATGTTCTATAACAGCCCTACAACCCAATTGCATCACCCCTTTAAATTTAATATTTTATTGTAATATTTTTTATTTATAAACATGTTCAGTAAAAAAATTTATTATTTCATAATGTCTTTTGAATTACAGTCCTTTATAATTATAAAGAAGGAATCTTAAATAATTAGTCTGCATTGTGCTTGGTAAACTGTCACATGACATTAAAAAAAAAGTATCGGTAATTGGTATCGGCGAGTATTTGAAAACAAGTATCAGTACTTGTACTCAGTCATAAAAAAATGGTATCGGTGCAACCCTAATATATACACACACACACACACACATACACACACACACTAGTTCTAAAGCCTGTGTACACAGGCCAATTTTTTTTTTTTTTTTTAAATACCACGATTACAGCCTGATGAAACAACATATGTGCTGAGAAACGCGTTGCAGTGTTTTCTGTATTTTAATTGATTTTAATAAAGTCTATATATTTTATATCCATACCTTGCTTCAGTTTGGGACATTGGATATAGTTTGGGACAGTGGATTTGGTTTTTATGTTTTCTCCTTGAACCTTATCTATATTTGATCCCAACTAGTACACTTTGGATCAGGCGATATCCTTACGAGGATATGTTCCTGTGCAGGTCGATACCAGTGGATTGAGTAAGTCGAGCGGCTCCAAAGCCTCGGTCCACTAATTATTGCACTAGATGTGCACCTGAGCTTGTGAATATATATGACATCTGCATTTTTCCTCTATATGCCTGCATCTACGATATCACACCATTAGGTGCCTCTTCTCTTTCCTACCTTTAGGAACCGAAGATAGAGAGACACACACATATACATACACTAGTCCTAAAGCCCGTGTACACATTTTTTTTTAAATACCGCGGTTCCAACCCTTGCCCCCTCTCTTTTACGCGCTCTCTCTCTCTCCCCCCCTCTCTTTTGAGCTCTCTCCCCCCCTCTCTTTTGAGCTCTCTATCTCTCCCCCCCCTCTCTTTTGAGCTCTCTCTTGCTCCCCCCTCTCTTTTGAGCTCTCTCTCGCTCCTCTCTTTTGAGCTCTCTCTCTCCCCCCCTCTTTTTTGTGTGCTCTCTCTCTCCCCCCTCTTTTGAGCTCTCTCCCCCCTCTTGTGCTCTCTCTCCGTCCTCCCCTCTTTTTTGCGCTCTCTCCCGCCTCTTTTGCTCTCTCCCCCCCCTCACTTTTGATCTCTCTCTCTCCCCTCATTTTGCTCTCTCTCCCCTATTTTGCTCTCTCTTTCTCCCCTATTTTGCTCTCTCTTTCTCCCCTATTTTGCTCTCTCTCTCCCCCCTATTTTGCTCTCTCTCTCTCCCCTCTATTTTGCTCTCTCTCTCTCCCCCCTATTTTGCTCTCTCTCTCTCCCCCCCTATTTTGCTCTCTCTCTCTCCCCCCCTATTTTGCTCTCTCTCTCTCCCCTATTTTGTTCTCTCTCTCTCTCCCCTATTTTGTTCTCTCTCTCTCCCCTATTTTGCTCTCTCTCTCCCCCCTATTTTGCTCTCTCTCTCTCCTATTTTGCTCTCTCTCTCTCCCCTATTTTGCTCTCTCTCTCTCCCCTATTTTGCTCTCTCTCTCTCTCCCCTAATTTGTTCTCTCTCTCTCCCCTAATTTGTTCTCTCTCTCTCCCCTATTTTGCTCTCTCTCTCCCCCCTATTTTGCTCTCTCTCTCCCCCCTATTTTGCTCTCTCTCTCCCCCCTATTTTGCTCTCTCTCTCCCCCCTTTTGCTCTCTCTCTCCCCCCTTTTGCTCTCTCTCTCCCCTATTTTGCTCTCTCTCTCTCCCCTATTTTGCTCTCTCCCCCTATTTTGCTCTCTCTCCCTCCCCCCTATTTTACTCTCTCTCCCCTCTTTTTCTCTCTCTTTTTCTCCCTCTCTCCCCTCTTTTACTCTCTCTCTCTCCCCTCTTTTACTCTCTCCCCTCTTTTACTCTCTCTCTCTCTCTCCCCTCTTTTACTCTCTCTCTCTCTCTCCCCTCTTTTACTCTCTCTCCCAACTTTTACTCTCTATTTCTCCCCTCTCTATTACTCTCTCTCTCCCCTCTTTTGCTCTCTCTCTCTCTCTCCCCCCTTTTGCTCACTCTCTCTCTCCCCTCTTTTTCTCGCTCTCTCTCTTCTTTTGCTCGCTCTCTCTCTCTTCCCTCTTTTGCTCGCTCTCTCTCCCCTCTTTTGCTCTCTCTCTCTCATAGAGATACAAGTCTAAACACACACACACACATATACATATATATATATATATATATATATATATATATATATATATATATATATATATATATATATATACACACACACATACATACACTAGTCCTAAAGCCCGTGTACACGGGCCAATTTTTTTTTAAATACCACGATTACAGCCTGATGAAACATATGTGCTGAGAAACGCGTTACTGTGTTTTCTGTATTTTAATTGATTTTAATAAAGTCTATATATTTTATATCCATAGCTTGCTTCAGTTTGGGACAGTGGATTTTACTTTCTCTCTCTCCCCTCTTTTACTCTCTATCTCTCTCCCCCCTCTTTTGCTCTCTCTCTCTCTCCCCTCTTTTGCTCTCTCTCTCTCCCCTCTTTTGCTCTCTCTCTCTCTCCCCTCTTTTGCTCTCTCTCCCCTCTTTTGCTCTCTCTCTCTCTCCCCTTTAGCTCTCTCTCTCTCCCCTCTTTTGCTCTCTCTCCCCCCTCTTTTGCTCTCTCTCTCTCCCCCCTCTTTTGCTCTCTCTCTCTCTCCCCCCTCTTTTGCTCTCTCTCCCCCCTCTTTTGCTCTCTTTCTTTCCCCCCTCTTTTGCTCTCTCTCTCTCCCCTCTTTTGCTCTCTCTCTCTCCCCTCTTCTTTTGCTCTCTCTCTCCCTCCTCTTTTGCTCTCTCTCTTTCCCTCCTCTTTTGCTCTCTCTCCCTCTCCCCTCCCCTCTTTTGCTCTCTCTCTTATTTCTGTGCATATTACATTAAGCAATCATGTTTGTGAATATTACACTATGCGATTGGGTATGCGCATATTGCAAAAAATATGTTAAAGAACATTGGAATATGAATATTTTCATGTCGGGTTTGTGCTAATAAGAATATGTCATGATGCTTGCGTGACAGAGTGGGCTTAGTGCTGCGGAATCTGTTGGCGCTCTACAAATAACTAATAATAACAACAACAACAACAGAAATCAATAGAGAAAAAAAAAGAAAAAAAACCTATGGGGGGGGGGGAATACATGCACGCGCACGTGAAAACTTAAGTTAGGTTTTTCACGTTATTTGGGTTACCGCTAGCTCAATATACTTTTTTTTTTTTAACTTGTAATACTAGCGCAACCCGACTAGCGCAAAAAGCTTAACACTAGCAAAGTTTTCAATCGTGGAAAAAAAATATATATATCCAATAATACCAGCACTCACTATGTAGTTAAAGATAATGCCGGGGTGCGCTCAAGTATATCCATAGAGTAATAGAGGCACTCGCCGTGATAAAACAAAGTATTTATTGAAGAGTGAACGTTTTCGGGCTGTGATGCCCGTCCTCAGACTCCTGAAAAATCGAACAGTGTGTATTAGTGCTTACCTCACAGTGGCTAAATAGCCTAAGAGCCGTCCCAAACACCACCAGCACCCTCGCTGCCGCAACGGAGTAAACCGGAAGTGATGTCCAAGCGTCACTACGTCATCACACTGGTATCAGTAGCACCAGAACCGCCCCTGTGTGGCAAGAAGTGTAAATGTGACATAGTGCAAATAACAAAAAGTGCAGTAGATACAAAGTTATTAAAGGGGATACAATGTAATCAAAGTGACTTAAGGATGTGGGATAGGTACATTAGTGAATACAAATATACTCTACTTATTAATGCTTATCTATAATTAAAATTAAAAGAATACAGGGGGACAGGTCATACTGTGGGGAATCCTCTATAGCATAGAAGAGAAGGAATACTGTTGGGAATAACTACTTACTGAGTTATATATAGTAAAGGGCAGAATAAGAATATCCACCTAGAGGGATAGTAGTATATATAGCGGACATCTTGATATAGGGTTCTGGTCATTAATGCTAAAACAATACAGGCACTAGATTAAATCTATAGATTAGATCTATACTAATAAAAATTTATTGGAGATACACCTATAGGTCACTCTATGTAGATATCAAATATAATGTCATCAGTTAAAAAAAAAATTTTTATAAACACAGTACCACTCATTATTTCTATGTTTTGTCCAAAATGTAACTCTTTTTTTTTTTGTTTCAATGTTTTTAATATCTTTCAGTTCTCTAGCAGTGTCTGTAAAAAATAATTTATGTAAGAACTTACCTGATAAATTAATTTATTTCATAGTGGCAAGAGTCCATGAGCTAGTGACATATGGAATATACATTCCTATCAGGAGGGGGCAAAGTTTCCCAAACCTCAAAATGCCTATAAATACACCTCCCACCTCACTCATATCTCAGTTTAATGTGTAGTCAAGAAGTGAGGTGTATAAAAAGGAGTAAAAAAGCATACGAAAAGGAGGAACTGGAAAAAAGAATGTGTTTTATACAAAAAATCATAACCACAAAAAAAAAGAAAAAAAAAAAAAAAAAGTGAGTTTCATGGACTCTTGCCATTATGAAAGAAATTAATTTGTCAGTTAAGTTCTTACATAAATGTTTTCGATCATGTAAGTGGCAAGAGTCCATGAGCTAGTGACATATGTGATATAATACCCAAGATGTGAAAGTCCACGAGTCACTATAAAGTGAGGGATAAAATAAAAACAGCTATTTCCGCTGAGAAATTAAATCCAAAAAATAAATTACGTTTTTTCTTACAAATATCAAAAAAACTCAAAAGAAAAAAAGGCATCAGAATCAAACTGAGACAACTTTCTGAAGAACCTTTCTACCAAAGGCTGCTTCTGAAGAAGCAAATACATCATAATGGTAAATTTTAGTAAAAGTATGCAAAGAAGACCAAGTTGCTGCTTTGCAAATTTCATCAACTGAAGCTTCATTCTTAAAAGCCCAAGAAGTGGCAACTGATCTAGTAGAATGAGCTGTAATTCTCTGAGGCGGAGAATGCCCCCCTATAAATAAGCTTTCTGAATCAAAAGTCTAAATCAAGAAACCAGAGAAATAGCAGAAGCTATTCCAGAAACAACAAATAGACTGGGGGGGCCCATTTATCAAGCACTGGATGGAGCTTGAGGGCCCGTGTCTAAAGACCGCTGCTCCATAATCCTGTCTGCCTGCTCTTAAGAGGAGGACAGACATTGCCGAAAATCAACCCGATAGAGTACGATCAGTTGATTGGCCGCAAATCTGCATGGGGAGGCATTGCACCAGCAGCTCACAAGAGCTGCTGGTGCAATGCTGAATACGGTAGAGCGTGCTGCTCTCCGCATTCAGCAAGGTCTGTAGGACCTGATCCGCACTGTCCTATCAATCTATTTGCAGACAAACCTTTATCCAAACGATCCTGAAGAAACTGTAAAATCCTAGGAATTCTAAAGGAATGTAAAGAATAATCATGAGTTGAACACCATGAAATATAGGTTTTCCAAACCCGATGATAAATCTTTCTTGAAACAGACTAATGAGCCTGTATCATAGTGCTAATTACCGAGTTAGAGAAACCTCTATGACTAAGCGTTCAATATCCATGCCATCAAATTTAGAAATTTGAGATCCTGATGGAAAAACTGACCCTGAGACAGAAGGTCTGGCCTTAAAGGAAGCGGCCAAGGCTGTCAATGGGACATCTTGACAAAGGTCTGCATAGCAAAACCTGAGAAGCCAAGCTGACGCTATCAGAAGCACATAAGATCATTCCATTATGATCTTGGAGATCCCCCTTAGAAGAAGAACAAGAGGCAGAAAAATGTAAGCAGGTTGGAAGACCAAAGAACTGCTAGAGCATCCATCATCTCCGCCTGAGGATCCTTGGACCTGGAAAGGTATCTAGGAAGCTTCTTGTTCAGACGCGAGGCCATCAGATTTCTGGAGGACCCCACATCTGTACCAATTGAAAAAACACATCTAGATGGAGAGACTACTCTCCAAGATATAAAGTCTGACGACTGAGATAATCCGCTTCCCAATTGTCTACCCCTGGGATATGAATTGAAAGAGTTGGATTCCGCCCAAGAAAGTATCAGGGATACTTCTTTCATTGCAGAAGGACTGCAAGTCCCACCTTGATGATTGACATATGCCACTGTAGTGACATTGTCTCTTTGAAAGCGAATGTAAAGTTCTCTCTTCGATAGAGGCCCAGCCTGAAGAGCTCTGAAAATAGCACGGAATTCTAGAATATTGATCATGCAGCGAGATAGAATTGGCGCCATAGCAGCAGGGTGTGGCAGTAGAGGAGCGAGTGAGCAGTAGAACAGTTTGTTTCTTTGTCCTAGGGGTGTAGTGTCACTGTCAGTTGGACTGTGTGATGATCTGAGCATAAGCAGGCAGTAGCAGAAGAGGTTGAGGTTGATCAAGGTATGTGCTGCCTTGATCTTATACTTATAGATGTTTTTGCGTGTATAAAATATATGTCTGTAGTGTAGCTTGCTTTTATTATTAAAAAAAATAAAAAATATAAGTGCACATTCCACTAACAAAATGGCTGCACACTGAACAGCTAATATTCTGGACTGATAACATTCTTACCCCGCCTAGTAAACTGATATTTTCCCACCCCTGTATGTATTTGTGTATAAAAATATAAAAAAAAAATATATAGTCACGGATAAAATGTCCAACCCTGTATTTTAAAAAAAAATACTCTGTCCTGCCATAACTCGTGTATGTGTATGTTGGAGGGTGTGTGTGAGTGTGTGTGTGTGGGGGTCTCTGTATGTGTGTGATTATAATGTCTCAAATCAGTGCTGAAAACAAACACATACCTTCCTCCCTGCAGTTCGCACCAAACAATACTGTGGAGCGCATCAGTGCGTTTCATTGATGCGATGAACCAGATGTCCCTTCTGAGATCACTTCCAGTTTCACCGTAGCTAACCAAATTGTATATACAAATATTACAAACCAGACAGCAAACGTGTGTAAGTAAGTGTCTTTAAATATAGACTTATCACATCGACGTGTCTTAAATAACTTTAATACTGGTGTGAAAACCATTAGAAATCACTCTCAAAATGGGTTACCATAGTAACCAATGTAAACACACCATACCTACTCTTGTGTCTATTACGGATCACATTTGCTGGACCTAGTGTATACATAATTTGTGTTGATCACACTTCCCACATTGTATCCAAACATATTAAATACGGTTTCTACAATCCCCATGAAATCTGGGTAAATATTACATCCCATCTTTGTGCAATACACTATTACCTCATAATGTATCATAGACCAGTATGTCTGATATCCACACTTAATAAATTAATAAAGTGCTTTAACAGGAAAAGAAAAATAGTAATTCTAAAAAAAACCAAGGTTCTTTGAATAGATTATTGATTCTGCATATCCAAGTATGCCAATCAAAACATATTTCATGTGAGATTAGATTTGTCCTGTGTTCACACAAGTCCTGTTATTGTTATTATGGGGCATCCAAGTAATAATGCCAGTTCTGTACAGTTCATAATAAACAAGATATCAACCTATCTAGAGAGTGTGGGTTACTAGTATATACCTCCCAGATTATACTAAATGTGTTTTTTTTCTGAAAAAGGGTTCAAAACACTTTATTAATTTATTAAGTGTGTATATACGACATACTGGTCTATGATTCATATGAGGTAATGGTGTATTGCACAAAGATGGGATGTAATATTTACCCAGATTTCATGGGGATTGTAGAAACCGTATTTAATATGTTTGGATACAAAGTGGGAAGTGTGATCAACACAAATTATGTATACACTAGGTCCAGTAAATGTGATCCGTAATAGACACAAGGGTAGGTATGGAGTGTTTACATTGGTTACTATGGTAACCCATTTTGAGAGTAATTTCTAAAAGTTTTCACACCCTTTTGAAGTGAAAATCCTGAGTGCATCTTTTGTTCCTGATAGATATAGAAGAGTGAGAGCGCAATTTAAAATTAACTTTTTAGTAACACATTAGTCCTACTAAACCTCTAGGAATCTAATGTCTTGTTAACCCTTGTTTACATAGCTTTTCAATATCCAATACTTACGTATTCAATGTGTGTGGATATTTTATTCCTCTATATATCCCTGATATAAATGATGGTGCATTATATACATTTATACAAACTAATGTTATTGTCATAAAGTGCTTTAAAAGCATGTGATAAGAGAGGCAGTCCTCAAAGGCTTAGAAATTAGCATATGAGCCTACCTATGTTTAGTTTAAACTAAGAATACCAAGAGAAAAAAGCAAATTTGATGATAAAATTAAATTGGAAAGTTGATTAAAATTACAAGTCCTATCTGAATAATGAAAGTTTAATTTATACTAGACTGTCCCTTTAAAGTCTATGGAGAATTTTTATGATACCACCAGTTTCCAAACTTTATCACAGTGATCTGTTAGAACCTTATAGAAAAAGCACTTAAATCTATGCTTAACCCCTTAATGACAGTGGACGTACCAGGTATGTCACTCAAAAATTGTCACTTAATGACAATGGACGTACCTGGTACGTCCACCGGTAAAATCCTGATCGCTTCCAGCTGCTTTCCGGTTATTGCAGTGATGCCTCGATATCGAGGCATCCTGCAATAACCATTTTGACCCCTCCAGTGCAGAGAGAGACATTCTGTGGCCCTCTCTGCACCGGACATCGATGGCCGCTTTTGTTGGTGGGTGGGAGCTGAAGGCGGGTGGGCGGCAATCGATGGGTTCTGCATCTGATAGGGGGGCGAGGTCTCCGGGGGCGCGCATGCGCGTGCATGGGGGGGAGCGGGTGGGAACCGCTACACTGCAGAAAAAAAGTATAAGTGGGAGAAAGGGGGGAGGGAATGCCCCCCCCCAAAAATAATCTAAGGGATCTGGGAGGAGTGGGGGAAGCTACACTACAGAAAAAAAAATACATTTCTTATATTGTAAACTGGGTACTGGCAGACAGCTGCCAGTACCCAAGATGGCTCCCAAGAAGGTAGAGGGGGAGGTTAGATAACTGTTTGGGGGGGTCAGGAAGGTTGGGGGCTAAGGGTGGATCCTACAGAGCAGCATATGTAAATATGCTTTTTTTTAAAAAAAAAATCAGAGATAGCTTTTACTTTAGTACTGGCAGACTTTCTGCCAGTACTTAAGATGGCGGGGACAATTGTGAGGGAGGTAAGAGAGCTGTTTGGGAGGGATCAGGGGTATGATGTGTCAGGTGGGAGGCTGATCTCTACACTAAATCTAAAATTAACCCTGCAAGCTCCCTACATGCTACCTAATTAACCCATTCACTGCTAGCCATAATACACGTGTGATGCACAGCAGCATTTAGCGGCCTTCTAAATACCAAAAAGCAACGCCAAAGTCATATATGTCTGCTATTTCTGTACAAAGGGGATCCCAAAGAAGCATTTACAACCATTTGTGCCATAATTGCACAAGCTGTTTGTAAATAATTTCTGTGAGAAACCTAAAGTTTGTGAAAAAGTTGACTATTTTTTTTATTTGATCATATTTGGCAGTGAAAAGGTGGCATGAAATATACCAAAATGGGCCTAGATCAATACTTGGGGTTGTCTACTACACTAAAGCTAAAATTAATCCTACAAGCTCCGTAATTAAACCCTGCACTGCTGGGCATAATACACATGTGGTGCGCAGCGGCATTTTGCGCCCTTCTAATTACCAAAAAGCAACGCCAAAGCCATATATGTCTGCTATTTCTGAGAAAAAGGGTATCCCAGCGAAGCATTTACAACCATTTGTGCCATAATTGAATAAGATGTTTGTAAATGATTTCAGTGAGAAACCTAAAATTTTGAAAAATTTTCCTTTTTTTTTTTTTTATTTGATCGCATTTGGCAGTGAAATGGTGGCATGAAATATACGAAAATGGGCCTAGATCAATACTTTGGGTTGTCTACTTCACTACACTAAAGCTAAAATTACCCCAAAAAGCTCCCTACATGCTCCCTAATTAACCCCTTCACTGCTGGCATAACACACGTGTGGTGCGCAGTTGCATTTAGCGGCCTTCTAATTACCAAAAAGCAACGACAAAGCCATATATGTCTGCTATTTCTGAACAAAGGGCATCCCAGAGAAAAATGTACAACCATTTATGACTTAATTGCACAAACTGTTTGCAAATAATTTCAGTAAGAAACCTAAAGTTTGTGAAAAAATTTGTGAAAAAGTGAACGATTTTTTTTATTTGATCGCATTTGGTGGTGAAATGGTGGCATGAAATATACCAAAATGGGCCTAGATCAATACTTTGGGTTGTCTTCTAAAAAATTATATACATGTCAAGGGATATTCAGGGATTCCTGAAAGATATTAGTGTTCCAATGTAACTAGCGCTAATTTTGAAAAAAAAAAGTGGTTTGGAAATAGCAAAGTGCTACTTGTATTTATGGCCCTATAACTTGCAAAATAAGCAAAGAACATGTAAACATTGGGTATTTCTAAACTCAGGACAAAATTTATAAACTATATAGAATGGGCGTTTTTTGGTGGTTGTAGATGTGCAACAGATTTTGGGGGTCAAAGTTAGAAAAAGTGTTTTTTTTTCCATTTTTTCCAAATATTTTATATTTTTTTATAGTAAATTATAAGATATGATGAAAATAATGGTATTTTTAGAAAGTCCATTTAATGGCGAGAAAAACGGTATATAATCAGTGGAGGCTCCTCCAGTTGTGCACATGAACCCCCCAGGGGGCAAGGAGAAAAAAAAATGGGGCAAAAAAAAAAAAAAATCAGCCAAAAAAAAAAATTGTTTAACCCCTTAATGACAACTGACGTACCAGGTACGTCATGCATTAACAAGTAGTTAATGACAATGGACGTACCTGGTACGTCAGTTGTCTAACAGAGTGCTGGAAGCGATCGCAATCGCTTCCAGCAGCTCTCAGGGTATTGCAGTGATGCCTCCATATGGAGGCATCCTGCAATACCTTTTTAGAAGACTCCGATGCAGAGAGGGCCACTCTGTGGCCCTCTCTGCACCGGTAGCGATGGTGCCGGTTCGTTGGTGGGTGGGAGCGCAACAGGGAGGCGGGTGGGCGGCCCATCGCTACCCGGCATCCGGTTCCTAGAAGTGCAATGTGCACGCCGGGTGCCGGGAGCGTGCGGGGGGCGCGCGTGCGTGTGCGCGCATTAGCTGGCCACTGACACCAATGAGTAGGGAAGAGGGGGGGGAAAAGATTTTTTTTTTTTATAATATAAAAGGATCTGGGAGGGGGAGGGGTATTGTGGGGGGCTGCTACACTACAGAAAACCCAAAAAAAAAGAAAGAGCAAAAAATACTTTTGTTTTTGGCCAAATTGGGTACTGGCAGACAGCTGCCAGTACCCAAGATGGCCGCAATTAGATAGGGGAGAGGGTTAGAGAGCTGGGGGGGGGGATCATGGAGGTTGGGGCTAAGGCAGGAGTCCATCACAGCTAAAATATTTTATTTTTTTTATTAAAAAAAAAAAAAAACTCCTTTTATTTAGTACTGGCAGACTTTCTGCCAGTACTTAAGATGGCGGGGACATTTGTGGGGTGGGGGAGGGAAGAGAGCTGTTTGGGAGGGATCAGGGGGTGGGATGTGTCAGGTGGGAGGCTGATCTCTACCCTAAAGCTAAAATTAACCCTGCAAGCTCCCTACAACCTACCTAATTAACCCCTTCACTGCTGGGCATAATTTACGCGTGGTGCGCAGCAGCATTTAGCGGCCTTCTAATTACCAAAAAGCAATGCCAAAGCCATATAAGTCTGCTATTTCTGAACAAAGGGGATCCCAAAGAAGCTTTTACAACAATTTGTGCCATAATAGCACAAGCCGTTTGTAAATAATTTCAGTGAGAAACCTAAAATTGTGAAAAATGTAAAGTTTTTTTTTTATTTGCTCGCATTTGGCGGTGAAATGGTGGAATAAAATATACCAAAATGTGCCTAGATCAATACTTTGGGTTGTCTTCTAACAAAAAATATATACATGTCAAGGGATATTCAGGTATTCCTGACAGATATCAGGGTTCCAATGTAACTAGCGCTAATTTTGAAAAAAAGTGGTTTGGAAATAGCGAAGTGCTACTTGTATTTATGGCCCTATAACTTGCAAAAAAAGCTAAGAACATGTAAACATTGGGTATTTCTAAACTCAGGACAAAATTTAGAAACTATTTAGCATGGGTGTTTTTTGGTGATTGTAGATGTGTAACAGATTTTGGGGGTCAAAGTTAGAAAAAGTGTGTTTTTTTCCATTTTTTCCTCATATTTTATTATTTTTTTTGTAGTAAATTATAAGATATGATGAAAATAATGATATCTTGAGAAATTCCATTTAATGGCAAGAAAAACGGTATATAATATGTGTGGGTACAGTAAATGAGTAAGCGGAAAATTACAGCTAAACACAAACACCGCAGAAATGTAAAAATAGCCATTGTCATTAAGGGTAAGAAAATTGAAAAATGGTCCGGTCATTAAGGGGTTAATATTTTTTTTTTATTTTTATTTTTTTTATTAGTGTGTGTGTGTTTTTTGTTATTTTTGTTAGCCACTAGCTGCCTCAGCACCAGGTACAGTGAAGTCAGTGTCAGTACGGTACCACACACACCACACCATGATAACCCCATAGTCTGTCTAAGCTGTCTAAGTCTTGAAGCAGGAGGGAGCTAGGACCCAGGCGGACCGACGCCGACGTCACCAGCGTAGAGAGTGAGACCGCATCAGTCAGTGAGTCACTAGCGTCTCCTCCTCTCTGAGTCTCTGTCACTCACAGTCACTGATCGCACGTGCGATCAAGCAAAACCCTATCCTGCACAGTGATCTCTATGTATCACTGTGAAGGCGTTGCTCCTCCCAGCCCGGCACTTGTAATTGAGCCCTATTCGCACAGGCTGAAGTGTGCGAGCTGACTTCAGCCTGTGCTCTGGCTCCTCCCAGTCTGCCTGTCATGGGTGAGTCTCGCCTCTGATACGCTACTAGCGTCACGTGACCGCCCTCACAAGCCTCCTCCCCCTCAACGGCGCGAAAATCTCATAGAGGAGATAGCCGTTGAGCGGATAGGAGCCTTGTTTGCTGAGCTCTGAGTCTGTTTTGTTCACAACTTGAGTTGCCTCAAAAAAACGATTTAGGCAGCCCTTGCTGGCTGCAGACGTGGTGTTGCTGACACTGAGTCCAGGACTCCTGACAGAAAAGTTTCTTTACTAAGTTTAACTAATATAATAATTTAGCAGCGAATACTATAGTTTAAGTTAGCTTAAGCTGCCTTAGTTACAGTGGGTGGGCAGTGGGCCTTATTTTGTTTCAGGCCTGCAGCTGCTGAGGCTGAGCTTATTAGTTTAGTTTAAAATTTTAAACTAACTGTATATTAGTTAGTTAACTAAAATTACTAAATTAAATTTACACAACAGAGTTGAGATTACTATTAGAGACTAGAGAGTCAGTGAGACAGACACCAATGTGTGTGAGAAAAAAAAGTTCATTTAGGCCTAGATTTGGAGTTTGGCGGTAGATGGGCTGTTAACGCTCCGCGGGCTTTTTTCTGGCCGCACCATAAAATTAACTCTGGTATCGAGAGTTCAAAAAAATGCTGCGTTAGGCTCCAAAAAAGGAGCGTAGAGCATTTTTACCGCAAATGCAACTCTCGATACCAGAGTTGCTTACGGACGCGGCCAGCCTCAAAAACGTGCTCGTGCACGATTCTCCCATAGGAAACAATGGGGCTGTTTGAGCTGAAAAAAAACCTAACACCTGCAAAAAAGCAGCGTTCAGCTCCTAACGCAGCCCCATTGTTTCCTATGAGGAAACACTTCCTACGTCTGCACCTAACACTCTAACATGTACCCCGAGTCTAAACACCCCTACCCTTACACTTATTAACCCCTAATCTGCCGCCCCCGCTATCGCTGACCCCTGCATTATATTATTAACCCCTAATCTTCCGCTCCGTAAACCGCCGCAACTTACATTATCCCTATGTACCCCTAATCTGCTGCCCCTAACACCGCCGACCCCTATATTATATTTATTAACCCCTAACCTGCCCCCCACAACGTCGCCGCCAGCTACTTACAATAATTAACCCCTAATCTGCCGAGCGGACCTGAGCGCTACTATAATAAAGTTATTAACCCCTAATCCGCCTCACTAACCCTATCATAAATAGTATTAACCCCTAATCTGCCCTCCCTAACATCGCCGACACCTAACTTCAATTATTAACCCCTAATCTGACGACCGGAGCTCATCGCTATTCTAATAAATGTATTAACCCCTAAAGCTAAGTCTAACCCTAACACTAACACCCCCCTAAGTTAAATATAATTTACATCTAACGAAATTAATTAACTCTTATTAAATAAATTATTCCTATTTAAAGCTAAATACTTACCTGTAAAATACATCCTAATATAGCTACAATATAAATTATAATTACATTGTAGCTATTTTAGGATTAATATTTATTTTACAGGCAACTTGGTAATTATTTTAACCAGGTACAATAGCTATTAAATAGTTAAGAACTATTTAATAGTTACCTAGTTAAAATAATAACAAAATTACCTGTAAAATAAGTCCTAACCTAAGTTATAATTAAACCTAACACTACCCTATCAATAAATTAATTAAATAAAATACCTACAATTACCTACAATTAAACTAACACTACACTATCAATAAATAAATTAAATACAATTGCTACAAATAACTACAATTACATAAACTAACTAAAGTACAAAAAATAAAAAAGAACTAAGTTACAAAAAATAAAAAAATATTTACAAACATAAGAAAAATATTACAACAATTTTAAACTAATTACACCTACTCTAAGCCCCCTAATAAAATAACAAAGACCCCCAAAATAAAAAAATCCCTACCCTATTCTAAATTAATAAATGTAAAAGCTCTTTTACCTTACCAGCCCTGAACAGGGCCCTTTGCGGGGCATGCCCCAAGAAAATCAGCTCTTTTGCCTGTAAAAAAAAAACATACAATACCCCCCCCAACATTACAACCCACCACCCACATACCCCTAATCTAACCCAAACCCCCCTTAAATAAACCTAACACTAAGCCCCTGAAGATCTTCCTACCTTGTCTTCACCTCAACAGGTATCACCGATCCGTCCTGGCATCCGGTGCTGAAGAGGTCCAGAAGAGGGTCCAAAGTCTTCCTCCTATCCGGCAAGAAGAGGACATCCGGACCGGCAAACATCTTCTCCAAGCGGCATCTTCGATCTTCTTCCATCCGGTGCGGAGCGGGTCCATCTTGAAGCAGCCGACGCGGATCCATCCTCTTCTTCCGGCGTCTCCCGACGAATGACGGTTCCTTTAAGGGACGTCATCCAAGATGGCGTCCCTCGAATTCCGATTGGCTGATAGGATGCTATCAGCCAATCGGAATTAAGGTAGGAATATTCTGATTGGCTGATGGAATCAGCCAATCAGAATCAAGTTCAATACGATTGGCTGATCCAATCAGCCAATCATATTGAGCTCGCATTCTATTGGCTGATCGGAACAGAATAGAATCCTATCAGCCAATCGGAATTCAAGGGACGCCATCTTGGATGACGTCCCTTAAAGGAACCGTCATTCGTCGGGAGACGCCGGAAGAAGCGGATGGATCCGAGTCGGCTGCTTCAAGATGGACCCGCTCCGCACCGGATGGAAGAAGATCGAAGATGCCGCTTGGAGAAGATGTTGCCGGATAGGAGGAAGACTTTGGACCCTCTTCTGGACCTCTTCAGCACCGGATGCCAGGACGGATCGGTGATACCTGTTGAGGTGAAGACAAGGTAGGAAGATCTTCAGGGGCTTAGTGTTAGGTTTATTTAAGGGGGGTTTGGGTTATATTAGGGGTATGTGGGTGGTGGGTATTGTATGTTTTTTTTACAGGCAAAAGAGCTGATTTTCTTGGGGCATGCCCCGCAAAGGGCCCTGTTCAGGGCTGGTAAGGTAAAAGAGCTTTTACATTTATTAATTTAGAATAGGGTAGGGAATTTTTTATTTTGGGGGTCTTTGTTATTTTATTAGGGGGCTTAGAGTAGGTGTAATTAGTTTAAAATTGTTGTAATATTTTTCTTATGTTTGTAAATATTTTTTTATTTTTTGTAACTTAGTTCTTTTTTATTTTTTGTACTTTAGTTAGTTTATGTAATTGTAGTTATTTGTAGCAATTGTATTTAATTTATTTATTGATAGTGTAGTGTTAGGTTAATTGTAGGTAATTGTAGGTATTTTATTTAATTAATTTATTGATAGGGTAGTGTTAGGTTTAATTATAACTTAGGTTAGGACTTATTTTACAGGTAATTTTGTTATTATTTTAACTAGGTAACTATTAAATAGTTCTTAACTATTTAATAGCTATTGTACCTGGTTAAAATAATTACCAAGTTGCCTGTAAAATAAATATTAATCCTAAAATAGCTACAATGTAATTATAATTTATATTGTAGCTATATTAGGGTTTATTTTACAGGTAAGTATTTAGCTTTAAATAGGAATAATTTATTTAATAAGAGTTAATTAATTTCGTTAGATTTAAATTATATTTAAGTTAGGGGGGTGTTAGTGTTAGGGTTAGACTTAGCTTTAGGGGTTAATCCATTTATTATAGTAGCGGTGAGCTCCGGTCGTCAGATTAGGGGTTAATAATTGAAGTTAGGTGTCGGCGATGTTAGGGAGGGCAGATTAGGGGTTAATACTATTTATGATAGGGTTAGTGAGGCGGATTAGGGGTTAATAACTTTATTATAGTAGCGCTCAGGTCCGCTCGGCAGATAAGGGGTTAATAAGTGTAGGCAGGTGTCGGCGACGTTGAGGGGGGCAGATTAGGGGTTAATAAATATAATATAGGGGTCGGCGGTGTTAGGGGCAGCAGATTAGGGGTACATAAGTATAACGTAGGTGGCGGTCGGCAGATTAGGGGTTAAAAAATTTTAATCGAGTGGCGGCGATGTGGGGGGACCTCGGTTTAGGGGTACATAGGTAGTTTATTAGTGTTAGTGTACTTTAGGGTACAGTAGTTAAGAGCTTTATGAACCGGCGTTAGCCCAGAAAGCTCTTAACTCCTGCTTTTTTACGGCGGCTGGAGTTTTGTCGTTAGAGCTCTAACGCTCACTTCAGAAACGACTCTAAATACCGGCGTTAGAAAGATCACATTGAAAAGATAGGATACGCAATTGACGTAAGGGGATCTGCGGTATGGAAAAGTCGCGGCTGAAAAGTGAGCGTTAGACCCTTTAATCACTGACTCCAAATACCGGCGGTAGCCTAAAACCAGCGTTAGGAGCCTCTAACGCTGGTTTTCACGGCTAACGCCAAACTCTAAATCTAGCCGTTAGTGTTTTAACTTAACATTTAGAGTACTTAGGTAGAGTGGGAGTTCTCTCTTAAAACAATTGGCTTTAGTCAGTAAGTTTAGTGGAGTAATTTCTCCCCTTTAATTTGTTCCCAATGATCCACTTTACCTGCTGGAGTGTATTAAATTGTTTACAAGTAGCTCCTTTACCCTTATATTGGCATTTGAAATTGTTAATTTAGCATGTTGTATCCCCACCTATTCTGAAAGTTTGTGGCCGCGCGTACCAGCTATAGATAAGCTTTGTAAACACAGCCAGCAGAAGAAATTACACTCCCAGTCGGATATAGCAGAGATAAGGTAATACAATGTTGATTTTCCATTGTTCTCTCAAAGTACTGGTGATTGTTTTAAGGACAGATATAAGATAAAGAAGCAGGTATATGTGCACAATGTGATACAGTAATGAGATCTGATTATACCTACAAGCTCAACCTATTTTATTAGGTTGTGGCTTCAAAACACAAAATCAGAGCATTAATATACACAAATAAGCCTTAAAAAGCTAATTTTCATACATTTTTTAATCTGCAGTTGGTAAAAAAAGCAATTTGAAACACATTAAGGGAAAAACTATTTTACAGTATACTGTCCCTTTAACTGCTGTGCTGTACTACTAGTTGACCGTTGACGGCTGTCACGGTTGTTTACCATTAAACATTAATACATTTAATTTAAGTATTTTAGCAGATTAATTAGCAGATTGCAATTAGAAGTTTTGATAAAAAAAAACAGAATTTATGTTTACCTGATAAATTACTTTCTCCAACGGTGTGTCCGGTCCACGGCGTCATCCTTACTTGTGGGATATTCTCTTCCCCAACAGGAAATGGCAAAGAGCCCAGCAAAGCTGGTCACATGATCCCTCCTAGGCTCCGCCTACCCCAGTCATTCGACCGACGTTAAGGAGGAATATTTGCATAGGAGAAACCATATGGTACCGTGGTGACTGTAGTTAAAGAAAATAAATTATCAGACCTGATTAAAAAAACCAGGGCGGGCCGTGGACCGGACACACCGTTGGAGAAAGTAATTTATCAGGTAAACATAAATTCTGTTTTCTCCAACATAGGTGTGTCCGGTCCACGGCGTCATCCTTACTTGTGGGAACCAATACCAAAGCTTTAGGACACGGATGAAGGGAGGGAGCAAATCAGGTCACCTAAATGGAAGGCACCACGGCTTGCAAAACCTTTCTCCCAAAAATAGCCTCAGAAGAAGCAAAAGTATCAAACTTGTAAAATTTGGTAAAAGTGTGCAGTGAAGACCAAGTCGCTGCCCTACATATCTGATCAACAGAAGCCTCGTTCTTGAAGGCCCATGTGGAAGCCACAGCCCTAGTGGAATGAGCTGTGATTCTTTCGGGAGGCTGCCGTCCGGCAGTCTCGTAAGCCAATCTGATGATGCTTTTAATCCAAAAAGAGAGAGAGGTAGAAGTTGCTTTTTGACCTCTCCTTTTACCAGAATAAACAACAAACAAGGAAGATGTTTGTCTAAAATCCTTTGTAGCATCTAAATAGAATTTTAGAGCACGAACAACATCCAAATTGTGCAACAAACGTTCCTTCTTTGAAACTGGTTTCGGACACAGAGAAGGTACGATAATCTCCTGGTTAATGTTTTTGTTAGAAACAACTTTTGGAAGAAAACCAGGTTTAGTACGTAAAACCACCTTATCTGCATGGAACACCAGATAAGGAGGAGAACACTGCAGAGCAGATAATTCTGAAACTCTTCTAGCAGAAGAAATTGCAACTAAAAACAAAACTTTCCAAGATAATAACTTAATATCAACGGAATGCAAGGGTTCAAACGGAACCCCCTGAAGAACTGAAAGAACTAAATTGAGACTCCAAGGAGGAGTCAAAGGTTTGTAAACAGGCTTAATTCTAACCAGAGCCTGAACAAAGGCTTGAACATCTGGCACAGCAGCCAGTTTTTTGTGAAGTAACACCGACAAGGCAGAAATCTGTCCCTTCAGGGAACTTGCAGATAATCCTTTTTCCAATCCTTCTTGAAGGAAGGATAGAATCCTAGGAATCTTAACCTTGTCCCAAGAGAATCCTTTAGATTCACACCAACAGATATATTTTTTCCAAATTTTGTGGTAAATCTTTCTAGTTACAGGCTTTCTGGCCTGAACAAGAGTATCAATAACAGAATCTGAGAACCCTCGCTTCGATAAAATCAAGCGTTCAATCTCCAAGCAGTCAGCTGGAGTGAAACCAGATTCGGATGTTCGAACGGACCCTGAACAAGAAGGTCTCGTCTCAAAGGTAGCTTCCAAGGTGGAGCCGATGACATATTCACCAGATCTGCATACCAAGTCCTGCGTGGCCACGCAGGAGCTATCAAGATCACCGACGCCCTCTCCTGATTGATCCTGGCTACCAGCCTGGGGATGAGAGGAAACGGCGGGAACACATAAGCTAGTTTGAAGGTCCAAGGTGCTACTAGTGCATCCACTAGAGCCGCCTTGGGATCCCTGGATCTGGACCCGTAGCAAGGAACTTTGAAGTTCTGACGAGAGGCCATCAGATCCATGTCTGGAATGCCCCACAGCTGAGTGACTTGGGCAAAGATTTCCGGATGGAGTTCCCACTCCCCCGGATGCAATGTCTGACGACTCAGAAAATCCGCTTCCCAATTTTCCACTCCTGGGATGTGGATAGCAGACAGGTGGCAGGAGTGAGACTCCGCCCATAGAATGATTTTGGTCACTTCTTCCATCGCTAGGGAACTCCTTGTTCCCCCCTGATGGTTGATGTACGCAACAGTTGTCATGTTGTCTGATTGAAACCGTATGAACTTGGCCCTCGCTAGCTGAGGCCAAGCCTTGAGAGCATTGAATATCGCTCTCAGTTCCAGAATATTTATCGGTAGAAGAGATTCTTCCCGAGACCAAAGACCCTGAGCTTTCAGGGATCCCCAGACCGCGCCCCAGCCCATCAGACTGGCGTCGGTCGTGACAATGACCCACTCTGGTCTGCGGAATGTCATCCCTTGTGACAGGTTGTCCAGGGACAGCCACCAACGGAGTGAGTCTCTGGTCCTCTGATTTACTTGTATCTTCGGAGACAAGTCTGTATAGTCCCCATTCCACTGACTGAGCATGCACAGTTGTAATGGTCTTAGATGAATGCGCGCAAAAGGAACTATGTCCATTGCCGCTACCATCAACCCGATCACTTCCATGCACTGAGCTATGGAAGGAAGAGGAACGGAATGAAGTATCCGACAAGAGTCTAGAAGCTTTGTTTTTCTGGCCTCTGTCAGAAAAATCCTCATTTCTAAGGAGTCTATTATTGTTCCCAAGAAGGGAACCCTTGTTAACGGGGATAGAGAACTCTTTTCCACGTTCACTTTCCATCCGTGAGATCTGAGAAAGGCCAGGACAATGTCCGTGTGAGCCTTTGCTTGAGGAAGGGACGACGCTTGAATCAGAATGTCGTCCAAGTAAGGTACTACAGCAATGCCCCTTGGTCTTAGCACAGCTAGAAGGGACCCTAGTACCTTTGTGAAAATCCTTGGAGCAGTGGCTAATCCGAAAGGAAGCGCCACAAACTGGTAATGTTTGTCCAGGAATGCGAACCTTAGGAACCGATGATGTTCCTTGTGGATAGGAATATGTAGATACGCATCCTTTAAATTCACCGTGGTCATGAATTGACCTTCCTGGATGGAAGGAAGAATAGTTCGAATGGTTTCCATCTTGAACGATGGAACCTTGAGAAACTTGTTTAAGATCTTGAGATCTAAGATTGGTCTGAACGTTCCCTCTTTTTTGGGAACTATGAACAGATTGGAGTAGAACCCCATCCCTTGTTCTCTTAATGGAACAGGATGAATCACTCCCATTTTTAACAGGTCTTCTACACAATGTAAGAATGCCTGTCTTTTTATGTGGTCTGAAGACAACTGAGACCTGTGGAACCTCCCCCTTGGGGGAAGTCCCTTGAATTCCAGAAGATAACCTTGGGAGACTATTTCTAGCGCCCAAGGATCCAGAACATCTCTTGCCCAAGCCTGAGCGAAGAGAGAGAGTCTGCCCCCCACCAGATCCGGTCCCGGATCGGGGGCCAACATTTCATGCTGTCTTGGTAGCAGTGGCAGGTTTCTTGGCCTGCTTTCCCTTGTTCCAGCCTTGCATTGGTCTCCAAGCTGGCTTGGCTTGAGAAGTATTACCCTCTTGCTTAGAGGACGTAGCACCTTGGGCTGGTCCGTTTCTACGAAAGGGACGAAAATTAGGTTTATTTTTTGCCTTGAAAGGCCGATCCTGAGGAAGGGCGTGGCCCTTACCCCCAGTGATATCAGAGATAATCTCTTTCAAGTCAGGGCCAAACAGCGTTTTCCCCTTGAAAGGAATGTTAAGTAGCTTGTTCTTGGAAGACGCATCAGCCGACCAAGACTTCAACCAAAGCGCTCTGCGCGCCACAATAGCAAACCCAGAATTCTTAGCCGCTAACCTAGCCAATTGCAAAGTGGCGTCTAGGGTGAAAGAATTAGCCAATTTGAGAGCATTGATTCTGTCCATAATCTCCTCCAAAGGAGGAGAATCACTATCGACCGCTCTTATCAGATCATCGAACCAGAAACATGCGGCTGTAGCGACAGGGACAATGCATGAAATTGGTTGTAGAAGGTAACCTTGCTGAACAAACATTTTTTTAAGCAAACCTTCTAATTTTTTATCCATAGGATCTTTGAAAGCACAACTATCCTCTATGGGTATAGTGGTGCGTTTGTTTAAAGTGGAAACCGCTCCCTCGACCTTGGGGACTGTCTGCCATAAGTCCTTTCTGGGGTTGACCATAGGAAACAATTTTTTAAATATGGGGGGAGGGACGAAAGGAATACCGGGCCTTTCCCATTCTTTATTAACAATGTCCGCCACCCGCTTGGGTATAGGAAAAGCTTCTGGGAGCCCCGGCACCTCTAGGAACTTGTCCATTTTACAAAGTTTCTCTGGGATGACCAACTTGTCACAATCATCCAGAGTGGATAATACCTCCTTAAGCAGAATGCGGAGATGTTCCAACTTAAATTTAAATGCAATCACATCAGGTTCAGCCTGTTGAGAAATGTTCCCTGAATCAGTAATTTCTCCCTCAGACAAAACCTCCCTGGCCCCATCAGACTGGGTTAGGGGCCCTTCAGAAATATTATTATCAGCGTCGTCATGCTCTTCAGTATCTAAAACAGAGCAGCCGCGCTTACGCTGATAAGTGTTCATTTTGGCTAAAATGTTTTTGACAGAATTATCCATTACAGCCGTTAATTGTTGCATAGTAAGGAGTATTGGCGCGCTAGATGTACTAGGGGCCTCCTGAGTGGGCAAGACTCGTGTAGACGAAGGAGGGAATGATGCAGTACCATGCTTACTCCCCTCACTTGAGGAATCATCTTGGGCATCATTGTCATTATCACATAAATCACATTTATTTAAATGAATAGGAATCCTGGCTTCCCCACATTCAGAACACAGTCTATCTGGTAGTTCAGACATGTTAAACAGGCATAAACTTGATAACAAAGTACAAAAAACGTTTTAAAATAAAACCGTTACTGTCACTTTAAATTTTAAACAGAACACACTTTATTACTGCAATTGCGAAAAACATGAAGGAATTGTTCAAAATTCACCAAATTTTCACCACAGTGTCTTAAAGCCTTAAAAGTATTGCACACCAAATTTGGAAGCTTTAACCCTTAAAATAACGGAACCGGAGCCGTTTTGAACTTTAACCCCTTTACAGTCCCTGGTATCTGCTTTGCTGAGACCCAACCAAGCCCAAAGGGGAATACGATACCAAATGACGCCTTCAGAAAGTCTTTTCTAAGTATCAGAGCTCCTCTCACATGCGACTGCATGCCATGCCTCTCAAAAACAAGTGCGCAACACCGGCGCGAAAATGAGGCTCTGCTTATGCTTTGGGAAAGCCCCTAAAGAATAAGGTGTCTAAACCAGTGCCTGCCGATATTATTATATCAAAATACCCAGATAAAATGATTCCTCAAGGCTAAATATGTGTTAATAATGAATCGATTTAGCCCAAAAAAAGTCTACAGTTTTAATAAGCCCTTGTGAAGCCCTTATTTACGATCGTAATAAACATGGCTTACCGGATCCCATAGGGAAAATGACAGCTTCCAGCATTACATCGTCTTGTTAGAATGTGTCATACCTCAAGCAGCAAGAGACTGCACACTGTTCCCCCAACTGAAGTTAATTGCTCTCAACAGTCCTGTGTGGAACAGCCATGGATTTTAGTGACGGTTGCTAAAATCATTTTCCTCATACAAACAGAAATCTTCATCTCTTTTCTGTTTCTGAGTAAATAGTACATACCAGCACTATTTCAAAATAACAAACTCTTGATTGAATAATAAAAACTACAGTTAAACACTAAAAAACTCTAAGCCATCTCCGTGGAGATGTTGCCTGTACAACGGCAAAGAGAATGACTGGGGTAGGCGGAGCCTAGGAGGGATCATGTGACCAGCTTTGCTGGGCTCTTTGCCATTTCCTGTTGGGGAAGAGAATATCCCACAAGTAAGGATGACGCCGTGGACCGGACACACCTATGTTGGAGAAAAGAACAAAGTTTTTTTTCACTATAAAAGCAGTTAACTGCTGTGCTGCTTTTGATACTACTAGTTCTTGACCGTTGACGGCTGTCACGGTGGTTTACCATTAAACATTAATACATTTAATTTAAGTATTTTAGCAGATTAATTAGCAGATTGCAATTAGAAGTTTTGATTAAAAAAAAGAACAAAGTTTTTTTTCACTATAAAAGCAGTTAACTGCTGTGCTGCTTTTGATACTACTAGTTCTTGACCGTTGACGGCTGTCACGGTGGTTTACCATTAAACATTAATACATTTAATTTAAGTATTTTAGCAGATTAATTAGCAGATTGCAATTAGAAGTTTTGAAAAAAAAAAAGAACAAAGTTTGTTTTCCCAATAAAAGCAGTTAACTGCTGTGCTGCTTTTGATACTACTAGTTGTTGAACGTTGACGGCTGTCACGGTGGTTTACCATTAAACATTAATACATTTAATTTAAGTATTTTAGCAGATTAATTAGCAGATTGCAATTAGAAGTTTTGAAAAAAAAAGAACAAAGTTTGTTTTCCCAATAAAAGCAGTTAACTGCTGTGCTGCTTTTGATACTACTAGTTGTTGAACGTTGACGGCTGTCACGGTGGTTTACCATTAAACATTAATACATTTAATTTAAGTATTTTAGCAGATTAATTAGCAGATTGCAATTAGAAGTTTTGAAAAAAAAAAGAACAAAGTTTTTTTTCACAATAAAAGCAGTTAACTGCTGTGCTGCTTTTGATACTACTAGTTGTTGACCGTTGACGGCTGTCACGGTGGTTTACCATTAAACATTAATACATTTAATTTAAGTATTTTAGTAGATTAATTAGCAGATTGCAATTAGAAGTTTTGCAAAAAAAGAACAAAGTTTTTTTTCACAAAAAAACCAGTTAACTGCTGTGCTGCTGCTGATACTAAAATTAGGCAGTAAACCGGCATATTTAAAATTTTATATTTTATATATAGTGAGCTATATTATTATAATTATTATAAGATATTACCTATTAGTTGTAGTTGATATTTTCTAACAGCTGCCTGCAATATATTTTATAACAACCAGCACCGCAAAACTACTTGCCGTTGCCTACTAGCGTTTTAGATTTTCTAACAGCTGCAGAGCTACATAAAGTACCTACAAGTTATATATTACATAACAACTGCCAAATTATTAAACTATTACTGCAAGTTGAGTTGTATATTTTCTAATAGCTGCAGAGCTACCTACCTACAAGATATATATTACATAACAACCGCCAAACTATTAAACTTTTAATATATTTTCTAACAGCTGCAGAGCTACCTACAAGTTATATATTACATAACAACTGCCAAATTATTAAACTATTACTGCAAGTTGAGTTGTATATTTTCTAATAGCTGCAGAGCTACCTACCTACAAGTTATATATTACATAACAACCACAAAACTATTAAACTTTTAATATATTTTCTAACAGCTGCAGAGCTACCTACCTACAAGTTATATATTACATAACAACCGCCAAACTATTAAACTTTTCATATATTTTCTAACAGCTGCAGAGCTACCTACCTACAAGTTATATATTACATAACAACCGCCAAACTATTAAACTATTACTTCAAGTTGAGTTGTATATTTTCTAACAGTTGCAGAGCTACCTACCTACAAGTTATATATTACATAACAACCGCCAAACTATTAAACTATTACTGCAAGTTGAGTTGTATATTTTCTAATAGCTGCAGAGCTACCTACCTACAAGTTATATATTACATAACAACCGCCAAACTATTAAACTATTAAGTTGTATATTTTCTAACAGCTGCAGAGCTACCTACCTACAAGTTATATATTACATAACAACCGCCAAACAATTAAACTATTAAGTTGTATATTTTCTAACAGCTGCAGAGCTACCTACCTACAAGTTATATATTACATAACAACCGCCAAACTATTAAACTATTAAGTTGTATATTTTCTAACAGCTGCAGAGCTACCTACCTACAAGTTATATATTAGATAACAACCGCCAAACTATTAAACTATTAAGTTGTATATTTTCTAACAGCTGCAGAGCTACCTACCTACAAGTTATATATTACATAACAACCGCCAAACTATTAAACTATTACTGCAAGTTGAGTTGTATATTTTCTAATAGCTGCAGAGCTACCTACCTACAAGTTATATATTACATAACAACCACAAAACTATTAAACTTTTAATATATTTTCTAACAGCTGCAGAGCTACCTACCTACAAGTTATATATTACATAACAACCGTCAAACTATTAAACTATTAAGTTGTATATTTTCTAACAGCTGCAGAGCTACCTACCTACAAGTTATATATTAGATAACAACCGCCAAACTATTAAACTATTAAGTTGTATATTTTCTAACAGCTGCAGAGCTACCTACCTACAAGTTATATATTACATAACAACCGCCAAACTATTAAACTCAACTATTAAACTGCAAGTTGAGTTGTATATTTTCTAATAGCTGCAGAGCTACCTACCTACAAGTTATATATTAGATAAGAGCAAAAGACTGTTCTTTGTGTGTAAACTAACAGTTAAGATGGCACTTAGTAAAATTAGTGTATCTGAGCTAAAGCAATTACATTTTTCAACGTTGCCCATTGAAAGAAAAATGGAAATTAAAATGCTCAGGCCAACACCTATGCTTAACCTTACCCAGGTGACAAAATGTAAAACTAGAGATTACAAAAGAGAATTCAAACCCGAGGTATATGATAAATATCCATGGATTTGTGGTTGTGAATTATCTAACAGGCTCTTTTGTTTTTATTGTCTCCTGTTTGCAAAACAAAGTGGGGATTCAAGCTGGGTGAGTTATGGGGTCGCCGATTTATCACATTTAAGTCAAAAAACCAATAAACATAATTGCTCCCAATCACATTTAAACTCCACATTAGAGTTTAATTTGCTAGGAAGGGTTGATATTCGGCAACAACTTGACAGTGCATATCGTTTGAATATTAAAAGACATAATGAGCAAGTAACCAAAAATCGCTATGTTCTTTCCAAAATAATTAATTGTATTTTATTTTGCGGCGCATTTGAGCTTGCACTTCGAGGACATGACGAACGCGATGATTCATTAAATCCAGGCATTTTCAGAGGTCTTATAAACTTCTCAGCAGAGCTTGATGCATCTCTAAAAGAACATCTCGCTAGTGCCACTGTTTTTAAAGGAACGTCAAAAGAAATTCAAAACGATTTATTAGACTGTATGCTTACTGTTTGCCAGAACCAAATAAAGAAGGAAATCTCAAATGCAAGTTTTGTAGCAGTGATAGCAGATGAAACTACTGATGTTTCATCTGCCTTCCAATTGGTTGTTGTTTTTAGATACATTATAGGTAACGGACAACCGGTTGAGAGATTCTGGGAATTCACTAATCCAGCTGGACATGATGCAGAATCTTTAGCTACGTGTATTCAAGCTACTTTGGAAAAAGTTATAGACAACCCAGAGAAACTAATATCGCAGAGTTACGACGGTGCAAGCGTGATGAGTGGTCAGCATGCAGGTGTTCAGGCTATAATTAAACGTACCTACAAGAATGCACATTTTGTGCATTGCTATGCACATCAGCTCAATTTAATTGTCAGCCAAGCAAGCAGTCAAAATCAACAAGTTTGAGTATTTTTTTCAAATCTAAGTGACATTACTAACTTTTTTAGTAACTCGCCACAAAGGATAGCTATTCTAGATGAAACGGTTAGAAGAAGGATACCTCATGGTTCAGCCACCAGGTGGAATTTCAAGAGTCGAACCGTCAATGCAGTTTTTGAAAACAGGGATCAGTTAATTGAATGCATGGAAAAAATAGAGTCAACATCGAAAAAAGAAATAGCTATAAATCAAGCGGGGGCTATTCGGCGTATGTTACAAGACTCGGTATTCGTGTTTTGGCTTACAGTTTTTCACAATATTATGCCACATGTAGATGTGTTATACAACCAACTTCAGAAAACACAAACAGATGCGGCACTTATTCGAAAACATATTAACACTTTCCAGCAGACAATGGAAAACGAAAGGGAAAGAATGGACACAGTGACCATGACGATATGAGAAACAGAGGAAACATCTAGGAAAAGGAAGAGAGAAAATATTCACATTGCTCAGACTGTGGCAGCTAAAGAGATATGCGATGTTATCACAAATCAAGTAAAAGATAGATTTTCTTTTATAACTCACTACTCGGCTGTTTCTCTCCTCCAAGCGGAAAAATTTGCGGATTACGAGAAAATTTTTCAAAATCAGCTTCTTGAACAAACATCAGCGGTTTATCACACATTACAGAAAGATCGCCTGAAAACTGAACTAGGAGTAATTTACAGAAGACCAGATTTCCGAAATATGAATGGTGCCATCAGTCTTCTACAGTTTGTAATAGAAAATAACTTGGACAGTACTTTCTCGGAGACCTACAAACTGTTGCAAATTATTTCGACTATTCCCGTGACAACTGCTGAGGCTGAGAGATGTTTCTCAACTTTAAAACGAGTTAAGACATTTCTAAGGAGCACCATGACTGAGGAAAGACTGACTGCTCTAGCCATGCTCACAATTGAAAAACAATTGATCAATGACATGCCTACATTCACCGAAAATGTTATTGATTTATTTGCCTCAAAAAAAGACAGGCGGATTGACTTAATTTACAAAAATTGTACTTGAGTTATCAACATTCTGTTTTAATCTTTACTGTTGAAGTTAATTATTAAGCACTAGTGTAATAGAAATAATCTTCTTTTGTAGAAAGTAAAATGTGGGTGTATTTATCTTCATGTTGCCAAGGCCTTTGGCTGCATTGCCTAATATCGAACACTGGGGCTGGGGCAACAGTAATTTAAATGTGGTTGTATTTCTCTATAAAGTGGAAGGTTCTTTAAATCCAGGAATATATAGGTTTTCATAAATGTACATTCAACATTCTTATTATTTTGCAGCTTTAATTAATCATTTGGTTAATATATATATATATATATATGTTATTATATAATTTAACTGAGCACCATCATGTATATTTTAAGACTAGACATGGGCAGGTAGCATAGGCTCCTCCATTTGTGCACTGTCGCACATGAACATGGCTGTACTGAAGAGTATGCATTCATAGATTTAAGATGTCTGTGTCCACTATGAGGAACACAGTGAGCAATGCATGGTGAGGATATGGAAGACCACAGGCACAGTTCTTGTTAAGGCCAGAAGTGGCAGGGCAAGTAAAATATCAGAGAGGGCCAGAGGCAAAGGATGGTGAGAACGGTCAAAAACAGCCCACAGACCACCTCCAAAGACCTGTACTACTGGGAATATTGTTGAGGGTCTCATGGATTCCACTCAATATCAGCAGATACTTGAGAATAATGTTGAGGAATCAGTCACAAACTTCAGTTGAAGTTACCCCCAGGCCGGGGCTGGATATTTCAAGAAGACGATGACCAAAAACACTGCTGGTTCAAATGGGTGGGGCCATTTGAGGGGCGTGACTTTCACTAAGGGGTGTGGCTTTTAAAAATGGGTGTGGCTTGTTAAAGGGGCGTGGTTTTTAAAAAGGGCGTGGATTTTCAAAGGGGCGTGTCTTTCTAATAGGGGGAGGGTCTTGTGCACCCCCATCCTAAAAATTCACCAGCCGCCACTGTATATAATATGTGTGGGTACAGTAAATGAGTAAGAGGAAAATTACAGCTAAACACAAACACCGCAAAAATGTAAAAATAGCCTTGGTCCCAAACGGACAGAAAATGGAAAAGTGCTGTTGTCATTAAGGGGTTAAAGGGACAGTCTACTCCAGAATTTTTATATTTAAGAAGATATATAATCCCTTTATTACCCATTTATCAGTTTTGCATAACCAACACAATTATATTAATACAGGTATACTTTTTACCTCTGTGATTATCTTGTATCTAAGCCTCTGCAGACTGTCCCCTTATCTCAGTGCTTTTGACAGACTTATTTTAGCCAATCATTGCTAACTCATAAATAACTCCATGCAAGTGAGTACGTTAATAATATGGCCCACATGAACTAGCGCTGTCTAGCTTTTAAAATCTGTCAACATGCACTAAATTAAGAGGCAGCTTTCAAGAGATTAGAAATTAGCATATGAGCCTACCTAGGTTTAGCTTTCAACAAAGAATACCAAGAGAACAAAGGAAATTTGATGATAAAAGTAAATTGGAAAGTTTTTTAAAATTGCATGTCCTATCTGATTCATGAAAGTTTAATTTTGGCTAGACTGTCCCTTTAAATTACAGAGAGATGGGGGCGGAGCTAAGCCAGCCATGATGGTGGACGCATGAAGGAAGAGCTCCCTGTGTAGTTGAAGCAAGATATGAGTGTAAGCTACACATAGAATACAGAGAACGGCACTTAAAGCAATATAAAGTAGCCCTCAGTGGTTGCCTAACATTATCTGAGCACATCACCCACGCTTATAAGCAGAAAAGGTGCGGCACAATGGCGCTGTGATAGAGAGGCCTGCAACCAAATAAGTCACCGGACAGGAGAGGAGCCACGCAGTAAGCAAAATAGAGACCTCTGAGAAGGGAGACTTCAGCTACAAGCTCCGGTAAGATAAATAGCACCTGCACGAACGACACACTATAACACAGAGGGTGCCAGGATCAGCAACACAGTTGGAAGCCATAAGTGTTTGGGAGCCACGTGGGTAGCAAAGTCAACAGTTGGGGCTACTTAAACAACAAGGATACAACTATATTGGTGCAGAAATATCTGTAAGATATGAACACAGAAGATATAGCCAAGATGGGGAAACACTTCTAGGAATATGTGCGCAGCACATGGCGAACAGACAGGTGGAAAAGAAGCGCGACATACATAATGGTTTAACTTTTCCTCACAGACCACAGGTTTATGTCAGTATGAAAGAAGGGGACTCCTCATCAACAGCAAAAATAATAAAAGCTACTATATGATGCTAAAGAACTTTGCATGTTATTAAAGAAAGAAAGGAACATACATATTAAAGAACATTACGTACATCACTTTCTCCATTACATACCAAGTAATAGGGCTACAGACTCAAGCTGCTGAGGTGAAAGTGAAAAGACAGAGTTAAAAAGTGTGTGTTTTTATTTTTACACGAAAACTTTGCAAATCTCGGCATGGCAGCTAGGAGACACAATAAAATGACGACACCAAGTAAGCTGGGGGCTGCTCATGATTTCTTTAAACCAACTAAAGGAGATAAAACAAAAGAAAAGGGAGAGGTAGTGCTAGAGGAGGAAACGGAATATGATGGGGAATCAATTAAAAATGATAGATCGGATACTCCAATCACTAAGGCTGATATCAAACACCTAGTCTCTAAACAAGACATTACTTCAATTTTTGATAAAATGTGGGAGAAAATGGACGCACTCCAAAATACAGTAACAAACAGCTTATCTGAGATTAAGCAAGATATCTCTGAATTAGGCACTAGGGTCGAAACCTTAGAGGAGAAAGAAGAGTCCATGGAGGAAGATATAACAACAGTTAGGCAACAACTCTCTGATCAGCAGCAAGAATTAGCGGAAGTAAACGATAAATTGGAAGACATAGAGAACAGGAGCAGGAGATGTAATATTTGCCTGAAAGGCATTCCTGAGTCCATAGCAACACCAGATCTAACCGCTTATTTACTACAATTGTTTCAAACAATCACAGGATCCTCAGAAGAGGGGAAATACCAAATGGAAAGAGCTCATAGAGCTCTAAGAGCAAAGCCCAAAGATACAGACCCTCCAAGGGATGTGATCACTAAACTACTACGATTTCCTGAAAAAGAGGAGATTATGATGGCGGCGAGGAAGAACCCAACTCTCAAATTTAAAGGATCTGTTATACAGTTATATCAGGACTTATGTGTAAAAACACTACAAAAAAGATTTGCCCTACGCCCTCTGACTCAGCTGCTAAGGAAGAACCAGATCATATATAGATGGGGATTCCCCTTTGCTCTCCACATACACCACGAAGGGAAAACCATCACGCTCAGGGAAGCACAAGATGTTCCTGGAGTGTGCCAGATACTCAAATTGGAATGTCCAGACGTTCTAGATAACCAACAAGACAACAATAAAAGGCCTTTTCAACCACAAAGAGGAGTCCAGCAAACGGAGAGATGGACAAAAGTGTCCAAAAGAAAACAAAAGACCTGATGGACTAATTAGAGACAAGGACTTGATATGTTACTTATGCTGACTTTTATCTCTTTGCCTTCTCCTGTGGGGGAAATGAGGAAATATGGCTTGGAGGCTATTTGCTTCCAATTTAGTGTGAGTAAGTGACGGAGGATGGTGGGATTAGCCGCCACTTCTCTGTCAAGATAACAAGTTAAGAATTAGTAATTATGAAATGCTTAATAAATGTTGACTAATCTAATTGAAACACCTCATAGATAGTTAGGAGTGTGATCCTGTTTTAAAAATGTTTTTTTAGATTAACCTGTTCACGTTATGAGCAAGATGAACCAGGTCGTTCAGAAGTTAAAACACTCAAGTCCCATTCTATAATGGGAAAAAGCTAGAATATTCTTATTATAACTACATGTTTAACCAGAGTAAGATGTTTTTACGGGAGTTACAAAAATTATACATTGTTCATGATGCATACAATTGTTTAACCATAGTTAAAATTTGGTTCTTTATTTTTGTTTTAAGTACCGTCGAGCAGTATTGTGACAAAATTTACCTTCAGAGAGTTGAAAATCAGAGAATGGAAAGCAGGTGTGAGGGCGTGATGGAAAGGCTAAGCAGGTGAGGGGAGAGGAGGGGGGAAACTACAAATGGTAGCTAAATTACAGATAATATCTCACAATGTAAGAGGTCTAAATACAGATATAAAGAGAAAGACAGCACTTGCACAATACCACAATTTAGGGGCCAAAATCATATTTCTACAGGAGACACACTTCGTACATCAACAAATACCCAAGAACTGGTCTAAACATTTTCAGCAACATTTTCATGCCACAATTGACAGCAAAAAGAGGGGGGTCTCTATCCTCATACATAACTCACTCCAATTTACCAAGGAAGAGGTAATAAAAGACAAGGGAGGAAGGTATCAAATAGTTAGGGGTATTATACAGGGAATGCAGGTTACACTCTGTAACATATACGCTCCAAACGAGCAGCAACACACCTTTTTTAACAACCTTTCACATATGTTAACTCAATGGTCACAAACAAGAATTATCTTGGCAGGAGACTTTAATATCAACTTAAACACATATAAAACATACGCTTCGCCCAAAGTTACAAGCAAACAACTAAGACTCCAATCTATCTCTAAATCAGTTAGGGAAACTCTGGAGAGTCATAACATTTTAGATACATGGACAGAGCTATATGGCCAGACAGTAGACCACACCTACTATTCACCTGCACATAAAAAGTACACCAAGATCGATTATATATATATTAGTCAGACACTGCTCCCTGGTTTAGTATAATCGAGTATCCATGCCTCGGTGTGGTCGGACCATTCTATAATTCAAATACAAATGGAAGGGATAATAAACATAAACAGACAGAGATCCTGGACCTATGATCCAGTATTATTAAAACAGCCGGATATACACTCCAGCATTCTTAAAAATCTTGATGAATACTGGAGAACGAAATCAAATCCTTTAAGTGGCCCGACAATTACATGGGCAGCTCACAAACCTTATTTGAGAGGGATGTTGATAAAAGAAAAAACAAAATATACAAAAAAAAATTAGAGCAGCAGTTGATTCACTGCAACAAGAAATAGAAGATCTAGAGAGAGTACATAGATCCACAATGTCACAGGCAATCCTAGATAATCTGGCTCAAAAAAGAAAATCACTTAATAAAATCCTTAATAAAAACTCCCTTAGATCAATGCACAAATTAAAAACATTTTATTTTCTATACGCAAATAAACCGGACAGATATCTTGCTTACAAGTTGAGGGAAAGAACGAAAGACATGACAATTAGGCAAATCCAAAAGCCAGATGGGAAGATAACCTCACACCCACAAGAAATTGCAGATTGTTTTGCTCATTATTATGAGACCCTTTATAATGGGCTGTCAGGATATTCACCTGAATTGCTGAATTTCCTAATTCCTGTAGGAAGAAATATTTATCCTTTAGTTGAATCCAACTGTAGTAGAATATAAATTAACTAATAAGGATTTCTATGAGTTTTGTTTAATAGGTGTGTAGAAGATTTATTCCTAAATAATAGGTGGCAACATATGAAAACTTGTTCATAATTAGAAATAAACCTTGCATTGATATATGGTGGAAATCTACACAAGTAAATCTATAGTCAGGAGGATGGCAGCTTATGACAGAGATACTAAGTGTAGGACACCAATATAAAAGATACAGAGAAATGCAGCACAATATTAGTAAAGATTGTTAACAAGTTATAGTTTAGGTACCAGGTAATTATTAACATTAGAGAGGAGTATTTAGGTAAGAATTCTTACTATTTAGTGGAAGTCCAGATACTCTGTAACAGGAGGAGATCCTTTGGAGTTGAGACAGTCTGTGTGCAGCTCCGGCGTGTGACGTCACACCTGCAGTGTTACCGAAACCGGAAGTGTGAAACTGTCAGCTCTGGGAGAGCAGGAGTTTCAGGGAGACAGATTGATCCTTAGAAATTACTCCAATGAGATGGTAAGTAAGAGCGGATGCTCAAAAGGTGTTAGCTGGTGAGAGAGGTGAGGTCTGCAGAACAGAGATACCAGAATATGCAGGAGCTGGATAATTCTGAGCTAGTAGAACAAAATAATCAAGCAACTATTAGACTGTGGGAGGAACTTTTATACCTGATGATAGACACCTCCTATTAAAGGGAAAGCAAGGATAGGTGAAAGCATGACAGTACTCCCCCCCCAAGGATCCACACCGAGGATCAAGGTCCAGGACGATCAGGATGAGAACGATGGAAACGAGAAACCAGACGTCTGGCAGATAAATTAGAGGCAGGCTCCCAAGTATCATCTTCAGCTGGGAAACCTTTCCAATGGACCAGATATTGGAGAGTGCCATTCATCCATCTAGAATCCTTAATAGACCCTACTTCATATTCCTGTTCCGTGGACTGAGGTGAAGGGACTGATACAGAGGGGGTTTCCTGCTCCCTTATAGGTATAAATGGTTTCAAAAGAGAGACATGAAATGTCGGGTGTATCCTGAAGTTTTCCGGTAAGGAAAGCTTAACAGCATTTGGATTGATTATTGACTCAATTTCGTACGGTCCAATAAACAGAGGAGTCAACTTACGTGATGGGTAAGGAAGTCGAAGATTCCTTGTTGACAACCATACTTTGTCACCTATGGCATAGGAAGGAGAAGGTGAATGTTTGAGGTCATAATAAAACTTTTGATATTCTTTTGTCTGTCTGATATTATTTTCAATAGAAAGAAAGGTGTCAGCAATGGTGTTGACAAATTGGTTGACTAGAGGACTTGAACCATTCTTGAGAGCGTCATAGTGGAAGTGGGGGTGGAATCCATAGTTGATATAGAAAGGAGAATGTTTAGTTGTGGAATGTACGGAGTTATTGTAAGAGAATTCTGCATATGGAAGTAAAGACGACCAATCATCCTGGTGTTCGTTAGTAAAACAGCGTAGAAATTGTTCTAACCATTGATTGGTTCGTTCCGTCTGTCCGTTCGACTGAGGATGGAATGAGGTACTTAGGCGTTTTTGTATATTAAGTGCTTTACAGAGTTGGTTCCAGAATCTACTAGTGAATTGGGAGCCTCTATCAGAGGTTATACTGAGAGGAACTCCATGAAGTTTTATGACATGTTGAATCAAATGATGAACTGTTTCAGAAGCTGTGGGTAGTTTGGTTGATGGAATAAAATGAGCCATCTTGCTGAACAAATCAACGACAACTATAATAGTAGTATAACTTGATGATTTAGGCAAATCCACTATATAGTCGAGAGCTATATCCGTCCAAGGACGTTTAGGAGTGGGTAGAGGTTGTAACTCACCATCTGGTTTTTGGTGTCTGGGTTTTGACACAGTACAAATTCTACAGGATAGGACGTATTCTTTGATGTCCTTGTTAATATTAGGCCACCAAAAGTATCTGCCTATCATTTCGGAGGTCTTTTTTATTCCTGGGTGTCCAGCCAAGGGGTTGTCATGGTTGGTTTTAAGAATTTGAGACCTTAATGTTTTTGGAACATAAACTAATTGTCCATGATAAAGAAGGCCATCATTGGATAGAGATACCTGAGATGATGGTATTTCATTATCACTTAGTTGGTGTCTTTTAAAGAGTGTTACGGAGTCATCCGTGAGACCTATAATATGTTCAGCTGGTATGATAGTTTGGGGACCTTGAATTTCCATTGGCTTTTCATAAATTCTAGATAAGGCATCTGCCTTTTGATTTTTATTACACGGCCTATAAGTGATGACATAATTAAATCTACTAAAGTAAAGATTCCAGCGCACCTGTCTGGATGTTAAGGTGCGATTGGTTTTCAGGAACTCTAAATTCCTGTGATCTGTATAGATCAATATAGGAATTTCAGTTCCCTCCAATAAGTGTCGCCAGTGTTCAAATGCTGATTTTATCGCCAGGAGTTCTTTTTCCCCAATTGCATAGTTAAGCTCTGCATTATTCATAACTCTGGAGAAATAGGCAATTGGATGGAGAGGATGCTTTAAGGTTTTACGTTGGGAAAGTACCGCTCCTACAGCATGGTCTGAGGCGTCTACTTCCAAGACAAACTGGAGTGATGGATCAGGGTAGGACAATATGGGAGCTGTTGTGAATTTCTCTTTCAATATATCAAATACCTCCTGAGTTGATTCAGTCCAAAGGAATTTAACGTTATTTTTTGTTAGATTAGTGAGAGGTTTTGCTAACTGAGCAAAGTTCTTGATGAACTTTCTGTAAAAGTTCGCAAAACCCATGAAGCGTTGTATTTGTCTCTTGGTAGTGGGTACGGGCCAGTCAAGGATAGTTTTTATCTTAGAATTTTCCATGTTAATACCTTCTGCTGAAATTACATAACCCAAGAATGTGATGGTTTTAGAATTAAATATACACTTTTCAGGCTTAGCGTATAAGTGATGTTGTCTTAATCTAGAGAGTACTGTTCTTACATGTTTAATATGATCGGTCTGATTTTTTGAATATATAAGGATATCGTCTAGATAGATGACGACAAATACATCTAATAGGTCTTTAAATATGTCGTTAATTAAATATTGAAACGTTGCTGGAGCATTACAGAGGCCGAATGGCATCACGACATACTCATATAAACCATAACGAGTACGGAATGCCGTGAGCCATTCATCCCCTTTTCTAACTCTAATGAGGTTGTATGCACCTCTTAGATCCAACTTAGTGAAACAAGTAGCTCCCTCTAGACGTTCAATAAGCTCTGGTATAAGTGGAAGGGGGTAGCGATTTTTTACTGTGCGTTTATTTAACTCCCTATAATCCACTATGGGACGGATAGTTCCATCCTTGTTCTTTACAAAGAACATACCAGCCCCCGCAGGAGAGGAGGAGGGTCTGATAAAGCCCTTTCTCAAATTGTCTTCAAGATAACTTTTTAAATAATCAAGTTCAACTTTGGATAAAGGGAAAATGTGCCCACAAGGGATGTCTGCACCTGGAATTAACTCTATCGGGCAGTCATACTTCCTATGTGGGGGAAGATTTTCAGATTCCTTTTTACAGAATACATCCTTGAAATCTGAATACTCTGTGGGTATTTTGTTTTCTTGAGTATGTAATATATGATGGCTAGTGTTACAGGTTGTAGTGCAATAAGGTGATGTGAAATGAATAGTAGAATTAGACCAAGATATTACAGGATCATGCAATTTTAACCAGGAGAATCCCAGAACTACTGGATAAAGCGGGGAGTCGATTACATCATAAGAAACATATTCTATGTGTGAGGATTGTATGGCTAACAACAGTGGAATGGTTTGAAAAAGAATTGGACCAGAGGAAATAGGGTTTCCGTCAATAACACGAGCTAAAACAGGATTCTGCTTTTTAATTAGTGGAATTTTATTTACAGTGACAAAATGTGAATCAATATAATTAGCGCTTGCTCCAGAATCAATAATCGCTTGACTGGTTAGCCGATGGTTCTCCCACTGTAAAACAAGGGGTAAGAGGAAATGAGTGGTTGAAGATTGTTCTGAACTACAACAGTAGGTAATGTCTATGTTCTTACCCTTCCTTTGACGAATCAGAAGAGGACAGTCCTTGACAGTGTGTTGAGCGGCACCACAGTACAAGCAGAGGTTGTTATTTTTTCTTCTTTGCTTTTCTTGTGGGTTCAAGGGACCTCTTATTACGCCAATGTCCATAGCTTCAGGAGTAGACTGTGGTACTGGTCTATTGTAAGAATGTGAGGCTCCAGATGTGATGGGACGTTTTGTAGTGAATTCAACTGAGCCTCGTTCATGCCTTCGTTCACGAAGACGCCTATCTAAGCTAATACTTAGATTAATTAATGCATCTAATGTGTGGGGTAACTCAACTCTCGCTAACTCGTCTTTGAGTGAGTCAGACAAACCTAACCTAAATTGGTTTCTTAAGGATAACTCGTTCCATCCACTATCCTTGGACCACCTCTTAAACTCAGCTATATAGTCCTCCACAGGTTTCTTATGCTGTCTCAGGGCTCTCATTGAATTCTCAGCAGTTAACTGGAGATAAGGATCATCATATAGCTGAGACATGGTTTGAAAGAAGGTGTCCAAGGACTGTAGAATGGGGTCGTTAGTTTCAAAGAAACTGTTAGCCCAACTGCGGGGTTCACCCTTAAGATATGAGATTGTTGTAAGGACTTTTACCTGCTCTGTAGGATAAGTGTGAGGCTTAAGAGTAAAGAGCAGATAACAGGCATTTCTGAATTCCCTGAATGTTTTTCTATCCCCTGAAAAGACATCAGGTGGGTTTACATTAGGTTCAATGGTATGGGATACCTTTTGTTTTTCAGCAATCTCTTTAATATAATTTTTTAAAGTGGTGTTCTCTTGCTGGAGTGAGTTTAAGGCTTGAGTAATGTTTTCTACCTTGTCTGTTAAGGTCTGCACATGAGTAACTAAGTCTACTGGATTCATTATTGGGCTTGATTATTATGTCAGGATATTCACCTGAATTGCTGAATTTCCTAATTCCTGTAGGAAGAAATATTTATCCTTTAGTTGAATCCAACTGTAGTAGAATATAAATTAACTAATAAGGATTTCTATGAGTTTTGTTTAATAGGTGTGTAGAAGATTTATTCCTAAATAATAGGTGGCAACATATGAAAACTTGTTCATAATTAGAAATAAACCTTGCATTGATATATGGTGGAAATCTACACAAGTAAATCTATAGTCAGGAGGATGGCAGCTTATGACAGAGATACTAAGTGTAGGACACCAATATAAAAGATACAGAGAAATGCAGCACAATATTAGTAAAGATTGTTAACAAGTTATAGTTTAGGTACCAGGTAATTATTAACATTAGAGAGGAGTATTTAGGTAAGAATTCTTACTATTTAGTGGAAGTCCAGATACTCTGTAACAGGAGGAGATCCTTTGGAGTTGAGACAGTCTGTGTGCAGCTCCGGCGTGTGACGTCACACCTGCAGTGTTACCGAAACCGGAAGTGTGAAACTGTCAGCTCTGGGAGAGCAGGAGTTTCAGGGAGACAGATTGATCCTTAGAAATTACTCCAATGAGATGGTAAGTAAGAGCGGATGCTCAAAAGGTGTTAGCTGGTGAGAGAGGTGAGGTCTGCAGAACAGAGATACCAGAATATGCAGGAGCTGGATAATTCTGAGCTAGTAGAACAAAATAATCAAGCAACTATTAGACTGTGGGAGGAACTTTTATACCTGATGATAGACACCTCCTATTAAAGGGAAAGCAAGGATAGGTGAAAGCATGACATGGGCACAGAGCCCAACACACCACACAAACAGAGGTTCTTAAGTCCAAATTATTAGAGAGAGCAGATATACCCAAATTAGAAAAAGAAGGAGCAGAAGCAATAGACGCAGAGATTACTAGGGAGGAAATCAATTTAGCAATAGGAGACCTGAAAAATGGTAAGGCCCCGGGACCAGATGGTTTTCCGGGGGAATACTACAAATTGTTTAAAACAAATTTGATTTCTCACCTGCACAAATTTTGTAATGATATTATGCAGGGTGCTCAGATCCCCCCAGACTTACTCCGAGCGAAGATAGTGGTAATTCCAAAACCAGGAAAAAAACCTAAACTACCTCAAAATTACAGACCAATTTCGTTAATTAATCAAGATGTAAAAATCTTTACGAAAATATTAGCAAATAGGCTTAAACTACATTTACCATCTTTGATCCACCCCGACCAAGTAGGTTTCATAAAAGATAGGGAGGCCCCAGATAACGTACGCCGCACAATAGCCATGGTAGAGTATATGGGGGGAACAAAAACGCCTTCTCTGCTTCTATCGCTGGACGCGGAGAAGGCGTTTGATAGGGTGGATTGGTCATATGTTAGATGTCCTAAAACATGTGGATTTTGGGGAGAAATTCATCAAGGCTATAGGGAATCTTTACTCTGCCCCATCGGCCATAGTAAGAGCACCAGGATACCAGTCAAGGCCCATTAACATATTAAATGGTACCCGCCAGGGATGTCCACTATCACCACTCTTATTTGCCCTATGTGTGGAACCACTAGCTGCCTGTATACGGAACACAAAAGATATTAAGGGTATACAATTAATTAAGGGGGAACATAAATTAACACTATTTGCGGATGATATCTTATTAACGTTCACCCAACCTATGGTGTCCCTTCCCAATCTATATAAATTATTAGACAAATTCTCTAGTATATCAGGATTTAAAATTAACTCAGACAAATGTGAGGCTCTCCCAATATCACTCCCAACCCACACACAAAAATTAATAGAAGCCAACTTTGATTTCAAATGGGCTAGACATTCTATCAAATATTTAGGGATCTATATTACTACCACATTGGAAACCTTATTCCAGGCAAACTATTCTCCACTTTTTAAAACTATTAGGAAGGACATAATGAAATGGAAGAAGGGAAGCTTTTCGTGGCATGGGAGACTTTCAGCAGTAAAAATGAATGTCCTACCAAGATTACTGTATCTACAGGGAGTGCAGAATTATTAGGCAAATGAGTATTTTGACCACATCATCCTCTTTATGCATGTTGTCTTACTCCAAGCTGTATAGGCTCGAAAGCCTACTACCAATTAAGCATATTAGGTGATGTGCATCTCTGTAATGAGAAGGGGTGTGGTCTAATGACATCAACACCCTATATCAGGTGTGCATAATTATTAGGCAACTTCCTTTCCTTTGGCAAAATGGGTCAAAAGAAGGACTTGACAGGCTCAGAAAAGTAAAAAATAGTGAGATATCTTGCAGAGGGATGCAGCACTCTTAAAATTGCAAAGCTTCTGAAGCGTGATCATCGAACAATCAAGCGTTTCATTCAAAATAGTCAACAGGGTCGCAAGAAGCGTGTGGAAAAACCAAGGCGCAAAATAACTGCCCATGAACTGAGAAAAGTCAAGCGTGCAGCTGCCAAGATGCCACTTGCCACCAGTTTGGCCATATTTCAGAGCTGCAACATCACTGGAGTGCCCAAAAGCACAAGGTGTGCAATACTCAGAGACATGGCCAAGGTAAGAAAGGCTGAAAGACGACCACCACTGAACAAGACACACAAGCTGAAACGTCAAGACTGGGCCAAGAAATATCTCAAGACTGATTTTTCTAAGGTTTTATGGACTGATGAAATGAGAGTGAGTCTTGATGGGCCAGATGGATGGGCCCGTGGCTGGATTGGTAAAGGGCAGAGAGCTCCAGTCCGACTCAGACGCCAGCAAGGTGGAGGTGGAGTACTGGTTTGGGCTGGTATCATCAAAGATGAGCTTGTGGGGCCTTTTCGGGTTGAGGATGGAGTCAAGCTCAACTCCCAGTCCTACTGCCAGTTTCTGGAAGACACCTTCTTCAAGCAGTGGTACAGGAAGAAGTCTGCATCCTTCAAGAAAAACATGATTTTCATGCAGGACAATGCTCCATCACACGCGTCCAAGTACTCCACAGCGTGGCTGGCAAGAAAGGGTATAAAAGAAGAAAATCTAATGACATGGCCTCCTTGTTCACCTGATCTGAACCCCATTGAGAACCTGTGGTCCATCATCAAATGTGAGATTTACAAGGAGGGAAAACAGTACACCTCTCTGAACAGTGTCTGGGAGGTTGTGGTTGCTGCTGCACGCAATGTTGATGGTGAACAGATCAAAACACTGACAGAATCCATGGATGGCAGGCTTTTGAGTGTCCTTGCAAAGAAAAGTGGCTATATTGGTCACTGATTTGTTTTTGTTTTGTTTTTGAATGTCAGAAATGTATATTTGTGAATGTTGAGATGTTATATTGGTTTCACTGGTAAAAATAAATAATTGAAATGGGTATATATTTGTTTTTTGTTAAGTTGCCTAATAATTATGCACAGTAATAGTCACCTGCACACACAGATATCCCCCTAAAATAGCTATAACTAAAAACTATTCAGCTTTGATATTAATGAGTTTTTTGGGTTCATTGAGAACATGGTTGTTGTTCAATAATAAAATTAATCCTCAAAAATACAACTTGCCTAATAATTCTGCACTCCCTGTATTCAGGGCCCTCCCTATTAAAGTTCCACAAAGAGAATTAGAAGATCTCCAATCAGACATAATTAGATTCATAAGAGGTAATAAAATGGCTAGAATAGCCGCACACACCCTTAAACAACATAAAAATATGGGGGGCATGGGAGTACCCAACCTGGTGGACTACTATCAGGCAGCTAGGCTAGCACAGGCTACATTGCTAGCTAAAGATTGTAGAGATCTCACTTGGCCCTCTATTGAAGCAGATATAGGGGGAATGAACAATGCAACCGATATTATTTGGAATCCCACTGCCATAACACACAGGCCACTAAGAAAGTTAAGGGTTACGGAAGACACTAAACAGATCTGGCTCACTCTCACAAAGGCGCTGAAGTTAATACCAGCGCAATCTCTGACAACTCCAATAAGAACACTACTACACACAGATTTTTTGGACAAGGGGAAAACGATGACATACACACAGCTAAGGGACAAAATACACCCAATTGATCTTCAATGGTTTCTATATCTACAAATCTCTAGTGCTATCAATAAATTTAGGCAAGGCAATGCATCCACCACATACACCACTTTAGAACGGCTCATAATGTCACCTAATAGGAAAAATAAAATGATCTCACAAATTTATTTAGCAATACAGGAAGCCAAGAATCAAACAAAGCTAAAATTACATGAAAGATGGGAACAAGACCTAGGGGAAATACACAAAAAGGAAGAATGGCAAAATATCTTTTCCAAGATTAGTAGAGGACTGGTAGGAGCAGTCCTTATAGAAAATACACTTAAGACTTCATATAGATGGTACCTCACACCATTAAAGTCATCACATTATACTCCCCAGAGAAACAGGCTATGCTACAGAGGCTGTGCAGAGATCGGATCTTATATTCACATGTGGTGGGAGTGCCCAAAAATAAAACCTAAAATAAAAGATATAAACTAAGGTAATATAAAGATAACTCTACTGCTCGACGGGAACAGTTCATGTTTTAATTTTGTTAATAATTGGTTCAAATTTCTTTTAAAATATTGTTTTTGTTTTCTTTTTCTTTTTATGAGAGGAAAGGAAAAGGGGGATAAAACAAAGTACAAGATAAAGAAAGGAATAGTACTGTTATTATGTCTAATGTTAATGTCCTGTATGATCTGATATGATTTGTACCAATAAAAATTATTTCAACTAATTTACAGAGGGATATTTAAGAAAATACAAACTAGGTTACAAAGATGGCCTTCATTTCTGATAATTTTATCTAAAAAGATCATCTTAATGAAAATAGTTATTCTCCCACTTAGTATGAATCTATTAATATACTTTTTACCTCTGTGATTACTGATATGATGTTACACTGAGCGCCTACTACTTAAGAGACCCTTAGCTCTAATAAAATTGACCCCTAGCGGTCAAATACAAGTGGAAAATCAGAAATAAAGTTATCAAAGTGCCAAATAACAATGGCAGGGTCTAGAGAATGTAAAATTTGTTATCAATTTTATTCAAACAAATGCATTATTTAAAAAATTACAGATAAAACATTTAAAACATATAATCAAGGATCCAAGATTTTACAATAAGTTAAAACCAAATTCTTGGGAATCGACAGTATTGTTCACATGTGACAGAACTCACACATATATGTTGGATGTCTAGCTCTGTGGTCAGTAAAAAATAAAATAAAATGTGGACCTTTGGTCGTTATAAGGCGATGGTCCTAGTGATTGTAATATATTGTTGTTAATCGAACCTTACATCTGAGTAATTAATGTGTCTTCTCATACGTGATAAATAATCAAATGGTTTACAACAAGGATGGCCTGTGAGATGAAATGAAATGCAGATGATGCAGTGGAAATAAACTTATGTGTCAAAAAAATGTCAAAAAAATATTTTGTGTGTCATAAAATAAAAAAAAACAAAATTTCAATGGTGAAAAAACAACACTTGAAAACGATAAGCAAAGAACAGTGTGATCACAAAAAATCTTGTTTTAGTACAGATTGTAATGGCAATTTGTCTCGACGAACAATAAGCAGTTAAAAAGCAATCTTCACAATTGTGCAAATACAATCCAATGTTCAAATAAATGAATTTAAATCCATGGTGAAAAAAGAAACTTCCAAGTAAAAAAGAAAAAGAAAGAGTAAAAGAAAAAAAACTTAGTCCTGAGTCTTGATAAAGGTCAGTGTATGACCGAAACACGTCGACTGGTAAGTGACACTCTGGTAATATTATTTATTTTAAACCATACAGGGAGTGCAGAATTATTAGGCAAGTTGTATTTTTGAGGATTAATTTTATTATTGAACAACCATGTTCTCAATGAACCCAAAAAACTCATTAATATCAAAGCTGAATAGTTTTGGAAGTCGTTTTTAGTTTGTTTTTAGTTATAGCTATTTTAGGGGGATATCTGTGTGTGCAGGTGACTATTACTGTGCATAATTATTAGGCAACTTAACAAAAAACAAATATATACCCATTTCAATTATTTATTTTTACCAGTGAAACCAATATAACATCTCAACATTCACAAATATACATTTCTGACATTCAAAAACAAATCAGTGACCAATATAGCCACCTTTCTTTGCAAGGACACTCAAAAGCCTGCCATCCATGGATTCTGTCAGTGTTTTGATCTGTTCACCATCAACATTGCGTGCAGCAGCAACCACAGCCTCCCAGACACTGTTCAGAGAGGTGTACTGTTTTCCCTAATTGTAAATCTCACATTTGATGATGGACCACAGGTTCTCAATGGGGTTCAGATCAGGTGAACAAGGAGGCCATGTCATTAGATTTTCTTCTTTTATACCCTTTCTTGCCAGCCACGCTGTGGAGTACTTGGACGCGTGTGATGGAGCATTGTCCTGCATGAAAATCATGTTTTTCTTGAAGGATGCAGACTTCTTCCTGTACCACTGCTTGAAGAAGGTGTCTTCCAGAAACTGGCTGTAGGACTGGGAGTTGAGCTTGACTCCATCCTCAACCCGAAAAGGCCCCACAAGCTCATCTTTGATGATACCAGCCCAAACCAGTACTCCACCTCCACCTTGCTGGCGTCTGAGTCGGACTGGAGCTTTCTGCCCTTTACCAATCCAGCCACGGGCTCATCCATCTGGCCCATCAAGACTCACTCTCATTTCATCAGTCCATAAAACCTTAGCAAAATCAGTCTTGAGATATTTCTTGGCCCAGTCTTGACGTTTCAGCTTGTGTGTCTTGTTCAGTGGTGGTCGTCTTTCAGCCTTTCTTACCTTGGCCATGTCTCTGAGTATTGCACACCTTGTGCTTTTGGGCACTCCAGTGATGTTGCAGCTCTGAAATATGGCCAAACTGGTGGCAAGTGGCATCTTGGCAGCTTCACGCTTGACTTTTCTCAGTTCATGGGCAGTTATTTTGCGCCTTGGTTTTTCCACACGCTTCTTGCGACCCTGTTGACTATTTTGAATGAAACGCTTGATTGTTCGATGATCACGCTTCAGAAGCTTTGCAATTTTAAGAGTGCTGCATCCCTCTGCAAGATTTCTCACTATTTTTGACTTTTCTGAGCCTGTCAAGTCCTTCTTTTGACCCATTTTGCCAAAGGAAAGGAAGTTGCCTAATAATTATGCACACCTGATATAGGGTGTTGATGTCATTAGACCACACCCCTTCTCATTACAGAGATGCACATCACCTAATATGCTTAATTGGTAGTAGGCTTTCGAGCCTATACAGCTTGGAGTAAGACAACATGAATAAAGAGGATGATGTGGTCAAAATACTCATTTGCCTAATAATTCTGCACTCCCTGTATATTCTACACCATTATTGTTTTTGTTTTTGGCAGAAGGAATTATACCTGCAGCAAGCTGAATTTACCGTTTGGGTTACTGCTTAGAAGACACATTGCACCTAAATACTGGGAGAAAACCACTACACATTTTTATCTCAACCTGACATTATTTATGGCTGTGTGATTGTTCACACCTATTCAGGACTAAGTTAATTTCTTTTACTCTTTCTTTTTTACTTGGAAGTTTCTTTTTTCACCATGGATTTAAATTCATTTATTTGAACATTGGATTGTATTTGCACAATTGTCAAGATTGCTTTTTAACTGCTTATTGTTCGTCGAGACAGATTGCCATTACAATCTGTACTAAATCAAGATTTTTTGTGATCACACTGTTCTTTGCTTATCGTTTTCAAGTGTTGTTTTTTCACCATTGAAATTTAGTTTTTCTTTAATTTTATTACACACAAAAGATTTTTTTGACATTTTTTTGACACATAAGTTTATTCTTTGACACACGAGTTTATTTCCACTGCATCATCTGCATTTCATTTCATCTCACAGGCCATCCTTGTTGTAAACCATTTGATTATTTATCACGTATGAGAAGACACATTAATTACTCAGATGTAAGGTTCGATTAACAACAATATATTACAATCACTAGGACCATCGCCTTATAACGACCAAAGGTCCACATTTTATTTTATTTTTTACTGACCACAGAGCTAGACATCCAACATATATGTGTGAGTTCTGTCACATGTGAACAATACTGTCGATTCCCAAGAATTTGGTTTTAACTTATTGTAAAATCTTGGATCCTTGATTATATGTTTTAAATGTTTTATCTGTAATTTTTTAAATAATGCATTTGTTTGAATAAAATTGATAACAAATTTTACATTCTCTAGACCCTGCCATTGTTATTTGGCGCTTTGATAACTTTATTTCTGATTTACCTCTGTGATTACCTTGTATCTAAGCCTCTGCAGACTGCCCCTTATCTCAGTTATTTTCACAGACTTGCATTTTAGCCAATCAGTGCTGATTCAAATAACTCCATGGGAGTGAGAACTATGTTATCTATATGGCACGCATGAACTAGCACTGTCTAGCTGTGTGAAACTGTCAAATGCACTGAGATAAGAAGCTGTCTTCAAGGGCTTAGAAATGAGCATGAGCCTACCTAGGTTTAGCTTTAAATAAAGAATACCAAGAGAACAAAACAAATTTGATGATAAAACCAAAATGGAAACTTTGTTTAAAATAACACACCCTATCTGAATCATTAAAGTGACAGTCAACACAAAAAAATAATTTATGTAAGAACTTACCTGATAAATTCATTTCTTTCATATTGGCAAGAGTCCATGAGCTAGTGACGTATGGGTATGGGATATACATTCCTACCAGGAGGGGCAAAGTTTCCCAAACCTCAAAATGCCTATAAATACACCCCTCACCACACCCACAATTCAGTTTAATGAATAGACAAGAAGTGGGGTGATAAGAAAGGAGCGAAAGCATCAAACAAGGAATTGGAATAATTGTGCTTTATACAAAAAAATCATAACCACCACAAAAAGGGTGGGCCTCATGGACTCTTGTCAATATGAAAGAAATGAATTTATCAGGTAAGTTCTTACATAAATTATGTTTTCTTTCATGTAATTGGCAAGAGTCCATGAGCTAGTGACGTATGGGATAGCAGATACCCAAGATGTGGAACATCCACGCAAGAGTCACTAGAGAGGGAGGGATAAAATAAAGACAGCCAATTCCGCTGAAAAAATAATCCACAACCCAAATCAAAAAGTTTTAATCTTATAATGAAAAAAACTGAAATTATAAGCAGAAGAATCAAACTGAAACAGCTGCCTGAAGTACTTTTCTACCAAAAACTGCTTCAGAAGAAGAAAAAACATCAAAATGGTAGAATTTAGTAAAAGAATCCAAAGAAGACCAAGTTGCTGCTTTGCAAATCTGATCAACAGAAGCTTCATTCCTAAAAGCCCAGGAAGTAGAAACTGACCTAGTAGAATGAGCCGTAATCCTTTAAGGCAGGGATTTACCCAAATTCCACATAAGCATGATGAATCAAAGACTTAAACCAAGACGCCAAAGAAATGGCAGAAGCCTTCTGACCTTTCCTAGAACCAGAAAAGATAACAAATAGACTAGAAGTCTTTCTGAAATCTTTAGTAGCTTCAACATAATATTTCAAAGCTCTTACTACAACCAAAGAATGTTAAGATCTCTCCAGAGAATTCTTAGGATTAGGACACAATGAAGGGACAACAATTTCTCTACTAATGTTGTTAGAATTCACAAGTTTAGGTAAAAATTTAAATGAAGTCCACAACACCGCCTTACCCTGATGAAAAATCAGAAAAGGAGATTCACAAGAAAGAGTAGATAATTCAGAAACTCTTCTAGCAGAAGAGATGGCCAAAAGGAACAAAACTTTCCAAGAAAGTAATTTAATATCCAGAGAATGCATAGGTTCAAACGGAGGAGCGTGTAAAGCCCTCAGAACCAAATTAAGACTCCAAGGAGGAGAGATTGACTTAATGACAGGCTTAATACGAACCAAAGCCTGTACAAAACAATGAATATCAGGATGATTAGCAATCTTTCTGTGAAAAAGAACAGAAAGAGCAGAGATTTTTCCTTTCAAGGAACTTGCAGACAAACCTTTTTCCAAACCATCCTGAAAAAACTATAAAATTCTAGGAATTCTAAAAGAATGCCAAGAGAATTTATGAGAAGAACACCAAGAAATGTAAGACTTCCAAATTTGGTAATAAATCTTTCTAGACACAGACTTACAAGCCTGTAACATAGTATTAATCACTGAATCAGAGAAACCTCTATGACTAAGTATTAAGCGTTCAATCTCCATACCTTCAAATGTAATGATTTGAGATCCTGATGGAAAAATGGGCCTTGAGATAGAAGGTCTGGCCTTAATGGAAGTGTCCAAGGTTGGCAACTGGCCATCCGCACGAGATCCGCATACCAAAACCTGTGTGGCCATGCTGGAGCCATCAGCAGTACAAACGAACGCTCCATTAGGATTTTGGAAATCACTTTTGGAAGAAGAACTAGAGGCGGAAAGATATAAGCAGGTTGATAATTCCAAGGAAGTGACAACGCGTCCACCGCTTCCGCCTGAGGATCCCTGGATCTGGACAGATACCTGGGAAGTTTCTTGTTTAGATGAGAAGCCATCAGATCTTTTTCTGGAAGTCCCCAGATTTGAACAATCTGAAGAAATACCTCTGGGTGAAGAGACCATTCGCCCGGATGTAACGTCTGGCAACTGAGATAATCCTCTTCCCAGTTGTCTATACCTGGGATGTGAACCGCAGAGATTAGACAGGAGCTGGATTCCGCCCATACAAGTATCCGAGATACTTCTTTCATAGCCTGAGGACTGTGAGTCCCACCTTTATGATTGACATACGCCACAGTTGTGACATTGTCTGTCTGAAAACAAATAAACAATTCTCTCTTCAAAAGAGGCCAGAACTGAAGAGCTCTGAAAATCGCACGGAGTTCCAAAATGTTGATTGGTAATCTCGCCTCCTGAGATTCCCAAACCCCCTGCGCTGTCAGAGATCCCCATACAGCTCCCCAACCTGAAAGACTCGCATCTGTTGAGATCACAATACAGGTTGGACGAACAAAAGAGGCCCCTTGAATTAAACGATGGTGATCCAACCACCAAGTCAGAGAAGATTGAACATTGGGATTTAAGGATATTAATTGTGATCTTTGTATAATCCCTGCACCATTGGTTCAGCATACAAAGCTGGAGAGGTCTCATGTGAAAACGAGCAAAAGGGATTGCGTCCGATGCAGCAGTCATGAGACCTAGAATTTCCATGCACAAAGCTACCGAAGGGAATGATTGAGACTGAAGGTTTCGACAAGCTGAAACCAATTTCAGACGTCTCTTTTCTGTTAGAGACAAAGTCATGGACACTGAATCTATTTGGAAACCCAAAAAGGTTACCCTTGTCTGAGGAATCAAGGAACTCTTTGGTAAATTGATCCTCCAACCATGTCTTTGAAGAAACAACATGAGTTGATTCGTATGAGATTCTGCAGAATGTAAAGACTGAGCAAGTACCGAGATATCGTCCAAATAAGGAAATGCCAAAATACCCTGTTCTCTGATTACAGAGAGAAGGGCACCGAGAACCTTTGAAAAGATCCTTGGAGCTGTTGCTAGGCCAAAAGGAAGAGCAACAAACTGGTAATGCTTGTCTAGAAAAGAGAATCTCAGGAACTGGTAGTGGTCTGGATGAATTGGAATATGAAGATATGCATCCTGTAAGTCTATTGTAGACATATATTGCCCTTGCTGAACAAAAGGCAGAATAGTCCTTATAGTCACCATTTTGAATGTTGGTATCCTTACATAACGATTCAATATTTTTAGATCCAGAACTGGTCTGAAAGAATTCTCCTTCTTTGGTACAATGAACAGATTTGAGTAAAAACCCAGACCCCGTTCCAGATCTGGAACTGGCACAATTACCCCAGCCGACTCCAGGTCTGAAACACATTTCAGAAACGCCTGAGCCTTTACTGGGTTTACTGAAATGCGTGAGAGGAAAAATCTTCTCACAGGCGGTCTTACCTTGAAACCTATTCTGTACCCTTGAGAAACAATGTTCTGAATCCAAAGACTTTGAATCGAATTGGTCCAAACATCTTTGAAAAATCGTAACCTGCCCCCTACCAGCTGTGCTGGAATGAGGGCCGCACCTTCATGTGGATTTGGGAGCTGGTTTTGACTTTCTAAAAGGCTTGGATTTATTCCAGACTGGAGAAGGTTTCCAAAGGAAACTGTTCCTTTAGGGGAAGGGTCAGGCTTCTGTTCCTTATTCTGACGAAAGGAACGAAAACGATTAGCAGCCCTATATTTACCTTTAGATTTTTTGTCCTGAGGCAAAAAGGCTCCCTTCCCCCAGTAACAGTTGAAATTATTGAATCCAACTGAGAACCAAATAATTTATTACCTTGGAAAGAAAGAGAAAGCAACGTTGACTTAGAAGTCATATCTGCATTCCAAGACTTAAGCCATAAAGCTCTTCTAGCTAAAATAGCTAAAGACATATACCTGACATCAATCCTAATGATATCAAAAATGGCATCACAAACAAAGTTATTAGCATGTTGAAGAAGTTTAACAATGCTATAAGCATTATGGTCTGACACTTGTTGCGCTAAAGCCAACCAGAAGGTGGAAGCTGCAGCAACATCAGCCAAAGAAATAGCAGGTCTAAGAAGATTACCTGAACATAAATAATCCTTCCTTAGAAAGGATTCAAGCTTCCTATCTAAAGGATCCTTAAAAGAAGTACTATCTGCCGTAGGAATAGTAGTACGTTTAGCAAGAGTAGAGATAGCCCCATCAACTTTGGGGATTTTCTCCCAAAACTCTAATCTATCAGATGGCAAAGGGTACAATTTCTTAAACCTTGGAGAAGGAGTAAATTAAGTACCCAGACTATTCCATTCCCTAGAAATTACTTCTGAAATAGCATCAGGAACTGGAAAAACTTCTGGAATAACTACATGAGGTTTAAAAACTGAATTTAAACGCTTATTAGTTTTAATATCAAGAGGACTAGACTCCTCCATATCTAATGCAATCAACACTTCTTTAAGTAAAGAACGAATAAACTCCATCTTAAACAAATATGAAGTTTTATCAGTGTCAATATCTGAGGCAGAATCTTCTGAACCAGATAGATCCTCATCAGAGATAGATAAGTCAGAATGATGGCGGTCATTTAAAAATTCATCTGAAATATGAGAAGTTTTAAAAGACCGTTTATGTTTACTAGAAGGAGGAATAACAGACAGAGCCTTCCGAATAGAATTAGAAACAAATTATCTTACATTAACAGGAACATCCTGAACATTAGATGTTGAAGGAACAACAGGTAATGGATTATTACTAATGGAAATATTATCCGCGTTAGATAGTTTATCATGACAACTAACACAAACTACAGCCGGAGGAACAGTTACCAAAAGTTTACAACAAATGCACTTAGCTTTGGTAGAACCAACATCAGGCAGCGTCTTTCCAGAAGTAGATTCTGATCCAGGGTCAGGTAGTGACATCTTGCAATATGTAATAGAAAAAAACAACATATAAAGCAAAATTATCAAATTCCTTAAATGACAGTTTCAGGAATGGGAAAAAATGCAAAACAAAACAAGCCTCTAGCAACCAGAAGCAACTAAAAAGTGAGACTGAAATAATGTGAAAAAATCTGGCGCCAAGTATGACGCCCACATTTTTTGGCGCCAAAAAACGTCTGCAACAAACATGCGACAAAAATGACGCAACCACGTGAAAACTTCTGGCGTCAACTATGATGCCGGAAATGACGATAGTCTCGCGCCAAAAATGACGCAATAAATTGTAGCATTTTCTGCACCCGCGAGCCTAACAGCCCTCAATTTAGAAGAAAAAAGTCAACTGAAAATTTTAAGGTAAGAAAAATATTTTATTCATATGCATTTTCCCAAAAAATGAAACTGACAGTCTGAAAGAAGGAACACTGATTATCCTGAATCATGGCAAATATAAATTTAAACACCCATATATTTAGAACTTTACATATAAAGTGCCCAACCATAGCTTAGAGTGTCATGAATAAAATAAGACTTACTTACCCTAAGACACTCATCTACATATAGTAGATAGCCAAACCAGTACTGAAACGAGAATCAGTAGAGGTAATGGTATATAAGAGTATATCGTCGATCTGAAAAGGGAGGTAGGAGAAGAAATCTCTATGACCGATAACAGAGAACCTATGAAATAGATCCCCTAGAAGAAGACCATGGTATTCAAATAGGTAATACTCTCTTCACATCCCTCTGACATTCACTGCACTCTGAGAGGAAAACCGGGCTTCAGCCTGCTACGAAGCGCATATCAACGTAGAAATCTAGCACAAACTTACTTCACCACCTCCATGGGGGAGGCAAAGTTTGTAAAACTGAATTGTGGGTGTGGTGAGGGGTGTATTTATAGGCATTTTGAGGTTTGGGAAACTTTGCCCCTCCTGGTAGGAATGTATATCCCATACCCATACGTCACTAGCTCATGGACTCTTGCCAATTACATGAAAGAAATGTATAATGACTTATTCCTATGTAGTAGTTAATGTTGATTTAATCCCCCTGTAGCCCATGTTTAATGCATATATGTTTTATGTTCAAAATCACTTTTTATCCTCCGGCTGATTTGAAATGGCCGCCAGACCCTTCCTTTCCCTGACGTCATCCTAAATGAATGCTCTGTTGAAAATAATTGCTCTGTGTCAAGCAAGCTTGTGTACATCTTTTGCGCATGCGCATTGTACTTAAGAGTTTAGTCTCACATCGCTAAGTCCAAGCTCCTCTGAATTCTCCCTTGACTTCTAACCTGACTTTCACTGCATAATCCCCCCTCCCAATTACTCTGCCATACGGTTCCTCCCTACAAAGCAGCCATGTCACGTAACACACAATACTTGCAGCTATACAAATGGCATGAGCCAGACACCATGGGGGGAGCTTTATAATATTATATTGCCAGTAATTAATGCAAACGTCATAATTCACACACTGGTAGTGCCAAGTGCAAACACCTTGCACATCAATAGAAAATAAAATGCAATGCATGTACTGGTGTCTTTAGTACTAGATACAGAACTGCACAATGTCAGACCACACACAGCCCAACCACTATAGTGTAATGTTACACCAAAATATTTCTGTCACAGCCTCGGTCCCCATACATAATACTATAAGTAACATTGTGCAGTTCTGTATCTAGTCTAACACTGAATAATGAAATTAATATATTAGGTTTAATGTCCCTTTAAAACTGACCCTGTTACACATCTGTCCCTAGTTAGTCTGAGCAGGGGTGATAAGATCATGTAAAACAATACAAGTGTTGATAACAAACTAATATAACAACCCTTTGTCTACTCGGTAACAAGGTTAGTTTGGCTACTACAAATAAGGCAAACTATGTGGGGTTATTAGTTACTGGGCGCCCCTCTGCGCCACCTACTGGGCACCCCTCTTCACCAGTTACTGGGCGCTAGTTACTTTGTGCCCCTAGATAAAGCAGGGCTGATAATGTGTGCTTTGGGGGCACAGTGTGTATTAACCCTACACTGGAACAGAGAGCAACACAGTGTGTATTAACCCTTCACTAGCAGTGTGTGTATTAACCCCTACACTAGCACAGAGAGCTGCACAGTGTGTATTAACCCCTTCACTAGCACAGAGAGCAGCACAGTGTGTATGAACCCCTTCACTAGCACAGAGAGCAGCACAGTGTGTATTAACCCCTTCACTAGCACAGAGAGCAGCACGGTGTGTATTAACCCCTTCACTAGCACAGAGAGCAGCACAGTGTGTATTAACCCCTTCACTAGCACAGAGAGCAGCACAGTGTGTACTAACCCTTCACTAAGACAATGAGCTGCAGTGTGTATTAACCCCTTCACTAGCACAGAGAGCAGCACGGTGTATTAACCCCTTCACTAGCACAGAGAGCAGCACAGTGTGTATTAACCCTTCACTAGCACAGAGAGCAGCACAGTGTGTATTGACACTTCACTAGCACAGAGAGCAGCACAGTGTGTACTAACCCTTCACTAAGACAATGAGCTGCAGTTTGTATTAACCCCTTCACTAGCACAGAGAGCAGGACAGTGTGTATTAATCCCTCACTAGCACAGAGAGCTGCACGGTGTATAGCCCCTTCACTAAGAAAGAGCTACACAGTGTGTATTAACTCCTTCACTAACACATACATCTGTAGTGGGTATTAACCCTCCAATAGCACAGAGAGCTGCACAGTGAGTATTAAAAGGACATTAAACCCAACATTTTTCTTTAATGATTCAGACAGAGAATGCAATTTTAAGCAACATTCCTATTTACTTCTATTATCTAATTTGCTTTTTTCTTTAAATATATTTTGTTGAAGAAATAGCAATACACATGGGTGAGCCAATCACACAAGGCATCTATGTGCAGCCACCAATCATCAGCTACTAAGCCTATCTAGATATGCTTTTCAGCAAAGAATATCAAGAGAATGAAGCATATTAGATAATAGAAGTAAATTAGAAAGTTGTTTAAAACTGCATGCCCTTTCCAAGTCATGAAAGAAAAAATGTAAGTTTCATGTCCCTTTAACCTTTCACTAGCAAATAGAGCAGCACAGAGTGTATTAACCCTTCCCTACTACAGTGTGTATTAATCATTCACTAGCACAGAGCAGAACAGTGTGTATTAACCCTTCATTAGCACAGAAAGCAGCACAGTGTAGATTAACCTCTTCACTAGCAAAGAGAGCAGTAGTGTGTATTAACCCCTTCACTAGCACAGAAATCTGTAGTGGGTATTAACCCTTCACTAGCACAGAGAGCTACACAGTGTGTGTTAACCCTTCACTTACACAAAGAGTTGAACAGCACTTAGTATCCCATTGCCTGGCACAAGCAGATGAATAACATGCACTGAAAGGACATCATTTATAACAATTATAAACGTTTTAAGCAGACTAGAAAGTGACACAAATATTTATCACACAATACACACAGCCTGACTCACTCACCCAGCAGCAGCTGCACAGGAAGTAAATGGGAGGGGAACAAAGAGAAGTTGAATACTGAACTAAATCTCCCAGAATACACGCTGAGAAGTCACATGTTAAGCAGCAGCCAATCAGACAAAAGGAAATATGCAACCATTTCAAAGACAAATTGGATGCTTTGTAACATGTTTAAATTCTGCAAATTCATAAAATTAGTAACTGAGCAAATTGTCACTGTCATATCCTCTACTAGTGCATTACAGCTACACTATATACATAAAGCTACACAATATATATTAGCACTTTCACTAGCACTGAGAAGAGCTGCACTTTGTATTAACCCTTCACTAGCAGAGAGCAACACAGTTTTTATTAACCCTTCACTATCACAGAGAGCAACAGTGTATACTAAACCCTTCACTAGCACAGAGAACAGCACAGTGTGTATTAACCCTTCACTAGCACAGAGAGCAGCACAGTGTGTATTAACCCTTCACTAGCACAAATAGCTACATTGTGTATTAACCCTCCACTAACAGAGTAGCACAGTGAGTATTAACCCTTAACTAGTACAGAGCTGCATAGTGTGTATTAACCCTTCAATAGCCCAAAGAGCAGCACAGTGTGTATTAACCCTTAACTAGCATAGAGAGCAGCACAGTGTGTATTAACCCTTCACTAGCACAGAGAGCAGCACAGTGTGCATTAACCCTTCACTAGCACAGAGAGCAGCACAGGGTGCATTAATCCCTTCACTAGCACAGAGAGCAGCACAGTGTGTATTAACCCTTCAATAGCACAGAGAACACAGTGTGTATTAATCCCTTCACTAGCACAGAGAGCACAGTGTGTATTAACCCCTTCACTAGCACAAAGAGCAGCACAGTTGGTATTAACATCTCACTAACACAGAGAGCAGCACAGTGTGCATTAACCCTTCACTAGCACAGAGAGCAGCACAGTGTGTATTAACCCTTCACTAGCACAGAGAGCAGCACAGTGTGTATTAACCCTTCACCAGCACAGAGAGCAGCACAGTATGTATTAACCCCTTCACTGGCACAGATAGCAGCACAGTGTGTATTAACCCTTCACTAGCACAGAGAGCTGCACAGTGTGTATAAACCCTTCACTAGCACAGAGAGCCGTACACTGTGTATTAACCCTTCACTAGCACAAATAGCTACATTGTGTATTAACCCTCTACTTACAGAGTAGTAGTGTGTATTAACCATTCACTAGCACAAAGAGCAGCACAGTGAGTATTAACCCTTCCCTAGCACAGAGCTGCACAGTGTGTATTAACCCTTCACTAGCACAAAGAGCAGCACAGTGTGTATTAACCCTTCACTAGCACAAATAGCTACATTGTGTATTAACCCTCCACTAACAGAGTAGCACAGTGTGTATTAACCATTCACTAGCACAAAGCACTGTACATTGTGTATTAACCCTTCAATAGCACAAAGAGCAGCACAGTGAGTATTAACCCTTAACTAGTACAGAGCTGCACAGTGTGTATTAACCCTTCAATAGCCCAAAGAGCAGCACAGTGTGTATTAACCCTTCACTAGCACAGAGAGCAGCACAGTGTGTATTAACCTTTCACTAGCATAGAGAGAAGCACATTGTGTATTAACCCTTCACTAGCATAGAGAGCAGCACAGTGTGTATTAACCCTTCACTAGCACAGAGAGCAGCACAGTGTGTATTAACCCTTCACTATCATATAGAGCAGCACAGTGTGTACTAACCCTTCACTAGCACAGAGAGCAGCACAGTGTGTATTAACCATTCACTAGCACAGAGAGCAGCACAGTGTGTATTAACCCTTCACTAGCATAGAGCGCAGCACAGTGTGTATTAACCCTTCACTTGCACAGAGAGCAGCACAGTGTGTATTAACCCTTCACTAGCACAGAGAGCAGCACAGTGTGTATTAACCCTTCACTAGCACAGAGAGCAGCACAGTGTGTATTAACCCTTCACTTGCACAGAGAGCAGCACAGTGTGTATTAACCCTTCACTAGCACAGAGAGCAGCACAGTGTGTATTAACCCTTCACTAGCACAGAGAGCAGCACAGTGTGTATTAACCCTTCACTAGCACAGAGAGCAGCACAGTGTGTATTAACCCTTCACTAGCACAGAGAGCAGCACAGTGTGTATTAATCCCTTCACTAGCACAGAGAGCAGCACAGTGTGTATTAACCCTTCACTAGCACAAATAGCTACATTGTGTATTAACCCTCTACTTACAGAGTAGCAGTGTGTATTAACCATTCACTAGCACAAAGAGCTGCGTACAGTGTGTATTAACCCTTCAATAGCACAAAGAGCTGTGCACAGTGTGTATTAACTCTTTAATAGCACAAAGAGCAGCACAGTGATTATTAACCATTCCCTAGCACAGAGCTGCACAGTGTGTATTAACCCTTCAATAGCATAAAGAGCAGCACAGTGTGTATTAATCCCTCCACTAGCACAGAGAGCAGCATAGTGTGTATTAACCCTTCACTAGCACAGAGAGCAGCACAGTCTGTATTAACCCTTCAGTAGCAGAGAGCAGCACAGTGTGTATTAACCCTTCACTAGCACAGAGAGTAGCACAGTGTATATTAACCCTTCACTAGCACAGAGAGCAGCACAGTCTGTATTAACCATTTGTGACAGATAAAATATATGTGCACAATTGTATAATGTTTTATGCAATTTTCATGTTTCATATTGAAAGATGTTTGTTTAATTGTATTTGTTTTATATGGTGCTTGTAATAATTTACTATGAAAATGTAACTCTCTGTTGTGAGAGCATGGGACTCTTATTTTGACATGGACTTATGATCCTGAAGGATTGTGGGAGATCATGGGTGGAGTAAAGAGACTGTTTTTGTTTTATCTCATAACCATTGAGGATTCTGTGAAATACACACCCATTCTCCTTATTATTTCCTGTTCTAACAGATATGCCTAAGAAATACCACACAAAACACTTCAAGTGTAAAAAGAGATATTTTATGTACAGCTTTATTACATGTGCAAAATGTCAGATGGGAGAAAATAAGAGAGATATGTTAACATTTCTGTATTTAATGAATCAGTTGATCTGTAAATATGTCTGAGGTAATCAAAATAAGATTGTAAGGCTCCAGTTACTTCTAAATTATTTTATTATTGTATTACTAGTCCTAAAGCCCGTTTACACGGGCCATTTTTTTGCAGTACAGTGGTCCTACCCCTTGCGTTCTCTCTCTCCCACTCTCTTTTGCTTTCTCTCTCTCCCCCCTCTCTTTTTCGCTCTCTCTCCCCCTCTCTTTTGCGCTCTCTCCCCCTCTCTTTTGCGCTCTCTCTCTCCCCCTTTCTTTTGCGCTCTCTCTTCCCCCCCTCTCTTTTGCGCTCTCTCTTTCCCCCCCTCTCTTTTGCGCTCTCTCTTTCCCCCCCTCTCTTTTGCGCTCTCTCTCTCTCACCTCTCTCTCTTTCTCTCTCCCCTCTCTCTCACCTCTCTCTCTTTCTCTCTCCCCTCTCTCTTTCTCTCTCTCTCCCTCCCCCCCTCTCTCTCCCACTCTCTTTTGCTTTCTCTCTCTCCCCCCTCTGCATGTTTAATATTTATGATAAATAAGCACAAATTACATGTTACTTGGTTATTAAGATACAAAACTTTATTGTTTTAATACAATTGAAAAACTTTTATTGTTTGAATACAACTGCAAAACTTTATTGTTTGAATACAATTGCAAAACTTTATTGTTTGAATACAATTGCAAACAAATATATGTTTAATAAATATAACCCATTCTTCTTATTATTTCCTGTTTTAAAAGGTAACATTTAATCTGTTTACTTGCCTCCTGAATGGGGTCTGTAACACATTCACTAACAAAGAGTATTTACCCTTCACTAGCACAAAGAGCAGCAAAGTGTGTATTAACCCTTCACTAGGACAGAGCTGCACAGTGTATATTAACCCCTTCATTAGAACAGAGAGCAGCACAGTGTGAATTAACCCTTCACTAGGACAGAGCTGCACAGTGTGTATTAACCCTTCACTAGCTAGCACAAAGAGCTTCAAAGTGTGTATTAACCCTTCACTAGCTAGCACAAAGCGCTTCAAAGTGTGTATTAACCCTTCACTAGCTAGCACAAAGAGCTTCAAAGTGTGTATTAACCCTTCACTAGCACAGATAGCTGCAGTATATATTAACCCATTCACTAGCACAGTGTGTATTAACCCATTCACTAGCACAAAGAGCAGCAAAGTGTGTATTAACCCTTCACTAACACAGAGAGCAGCACAGTGTGTATTAACCCTTCACTAGCACAGTGAGCAGCACAGTGTGTATTAACCCTTCACTAGCACAGTGTGTATTAACCCTTCACTAGCACAGAGAGCAGCACAGTGTGTATTAACCCTTCAATAGCACAGAGAGCAGCACAGTGTGTATTAACCCTTCACTAGCACAGAGAGCAGCACAGTGTGTATTAACCCTTCACTAGGACAGAGTTGCAAAGTGTATATTAACCCCTTCACTAGAACAGAGAGCAGCACAGTGTGTATTAACCCTTCACTAGCACAGAGAGCAGCACAGTGTGTATTAACCCTTCACTAGCACATAGAGCTGCACAGTGTGTATTAACCCTTCACTAGGACATAGCTGCACAGTGTATATTAACCCCTTCACTAGAACAGAGAGCAGAACAGTTAGGGTTACCACCTTTTGCCCAGAAAATTCCTGGACACTTTAAGTTGGCGTGGAGAGGGTGTGATTCAGGGCATGGCTTGGGGCGTGGCTTCTCGCAGCCTCAAATTCATTATAAAATAAATATTTTTATATATATATATATATATATATAGTGGGGTACAAGTCCGTTGCTGTCAGTGACAGAGGGTGATATAGTGGGCTACTAATCCCTTCCTATGACAGAGAGTGATATAGTGGGGTACTAATCCCTTCCTATGACAGAGGGTGATATAGTGGGCTACTAATCCCTTCCTATGACAGAGAGTGATATAGTGGGGTACTAATCCCTTCCTATGACAGAGGGTGATATAGTGGGCTACTAATCCCTTCCTATGACAGAGAGTGATATAGTGGGCTACTAATCCCTTCCTATGACAGAGAGTGATATAGTGGGCTACTAATCCCTTCCTATGACAGAGAGTGATATAGTGGGGTACTAATCCCTTCCTATGACAGAGAGTGATATAGTGGAGTACTAATCCCTTCCTATGACAGAGAGTGATATAGTGGGGTACTAATCCCTTCCTATGACAGAGAGTGATATAGTGGGCTACTAATCCCTTCCTATGACAGAGAGTGATATAGTGGGGTACTAATCCCTTCCTATGACAGAGAGTGATATAGTGGAGTACTAATCCCTTCCTATGACAGAGAGTGATATAGTGGAGTACTAATCCCTTCCTATGACAGAGAGTGATATAGTGGGGTACTAATCCCTTCCTATGACAGAGAGTGATATAGTGGGCTACTAATCCTTTCCTATGACAGAGAGTGATATAGTGGAGTATACAAGTCCCTTCCTATGACAGAGAGTGATATAGTGGGCTACTAATCCCTTCCTATGACAGAGAGTGATATAGTGGAGTATACAAGTCCCTTCCTATGAAAGAGGGTCATATTGTGAGGTACAAGTCTCTTCCTGTCAGTGACAGGGAGGGAATGATATAGTGGGGTACTAGTCCCTTGTGTCCCTGACAGGATGTGACATAAAAAAGTAAGGTACGCGCTGTGCTTTCCCTGGCAGGGACAGTGGGTGAGAAATTCGGCACAAATGAGTGCATGTGGGCGATATATCACTGTGTATATAGTAACTATTTACAGTTACACAGGACACCCCCAGCTCACCATACGCCGCAGGCCGCGCCTCCTCTAACCTGCGCACCGACAGCCTAAAGTCTCTCGCATTTTCAGCAAGTCTCAGCTGCAGCATCAGCTCCTCCCGGCCCGGGCTCTCCCGCCAGGCTCGCATGGACAACAGCACAGTCGCCATGTCAGTGACCCACCAGGGCCTACCGAGCCATTCCTGTCACTTCCTGTACTCACAGTACGGGGGGAGGTGCCCAGTTCACTCACTCATGTCAGACTCATGCAGCACTAGGTGAGCTCTGGTCTGTAACAAGTCCTTATACTAAGGCCACCAGAGTTTAAAAAAATAATAAAAAAAAAATTGTTGTGTGTGACAGCGTGAGTGACAGGTAGCTAGGCAGGCCAGGACATTGGACGCTAGTTCCAGAACACGGGACATACAGTCCGAGACCGGGACAGGTGGCAATCCTAAGCACAGTGTGTATTACCCATTCACTAGCACAGAGAGCAGCACAGTGTGTATTAACCCTTCACTAGCACAGAGAGCAGCACAGTGTGTATTAACCCTTCACTAGCACAGAGACAGCACAGTGAGTATTAACCCTCCACTAACAGAGCAGCACAGTGTGTATTAACCCTTCACTAGCACAGAGAGCAGCACAGTGTGTATTAACCCTTCACTAGCACAAAGAGCAGCACAGTGTGTATTAACCCTTCACTAGCACAGAGAGCAGCACAGTGAGTATTAAACCTTCACTAGCACAGAGAGCAGCACAGTGTGTATTAACCATTCACTAGCACAGAGAGCAGCACAGTTTGTATTAACCCTTCACTAGCACAGAGACAGCACAGTGAGTATTAACCCTCCACTAACAGAGCAGCACAGTGTGTATTAACCCTTCACTAGCACAGAGAGCAGCACAATGTGTATTAACCCTTCACTAGCACAGAGAGCAGCACAGTGTGTATTAACCCTTCACTAGCACAGAGAGCAGCACAGTGAGTATTAAACCTTCACTAGCACAGAGAGCAGCACAGTGTGTATTAACCATTCACTAGCACAGAGAGCAGCACAGTTTGTATTAACCCTTCACTAGCACAGAGAGCTGCACAGTGTGTATTAACCCTTCACTAGCACAGAGAGCAGCACAGTGTGTATTAACCCTTCACTAGCACAAAGAGCAGCACAGTGAGTATTAACCCTTCACTAGCACAGAGAGCAGCACAGTGAGTATTAAACCTTCACTAGCACAGAGAGCAGCACAGTGTGTATTAACCCTTCACTAACACAGAGAGCAGAACAGTGTGTATTAACCCTTCACTAACACAGAGAGCAGACCAGTGTGTATTAACCCTTCACTAACACCAAGAGAAGAATGACACTTACTATCACATTGCCTGACACAAGCAGGTGAATAACATGCATTAAAAGGACAACATTTATAACAATTATAAACTTTTTAAGAAGACTAGAAAGTGACTGAAACTTTTTATCACACAATACACACAGCCTGACTCACTCACCCAGCAACAGCTGCACAGGAAGTAAATGGGAGCGGTGAACAAAGAGCAGTTCAATACTGAACTACATCACCCAGGATACATGCAGAGAAGTCACATGTTAAGCAGCAGCCAATCAAACAAAAGAAAGGCATGCAACATTTCAAAGACAAAAATTGGATGCTTTTTAACACGTTTAAATGCTGCAAATCCATAGAACTGAGCTCATTTGTCACTGTCATATCCTCTACTAGTGCATTACAGCCACACTATATACATAAAGCTACACAATATATATTAGCACTTTCACTAGCACTGAGAAGAGCTGCACTTTGTATTAACCCCTTCACTATCACAGAGAGCTGCATAGTGTGTATTAACCCTTCACTAGCAGAGAGAGCAGCATAATGCATAGTTGCCAACAGTCCCTGGATTTGTTTTGTCCCTGAAAATCTCTTTTGCACAACATTTGTTGTTTGGATATATATCTATACACACACACACACATACATATATACAGATAGATGATAAATAGATATAGTGTATTATTTAAATATACTGTAATTCATTCCTAATGGAATATTGTTATTATTATTGAATGGGTTCACATATTATTTGTCTTTTAAATTTTGATGCTGTGTTGTATAAATAACCATATGCCCAGAATGTGTTCCAGAGACTGGGTAGGTGTAAGAGCTTGGTGCTGTAATCTGTATAATAAACTATGGATAAGTCTAAATTATACTATTACTTTCAAATGGGTGTGTTTTGATTGCAGAACTGAGTGGGCGGAGCAGTTGAACAGTAGGTCGTCAGTACTCCAGTAACCCGCTTGCTTGCTCTGCTGCAAAGTGTCCCTGGAACTTTTTTTTTAAATGTTGGCAACTATGATAATGTGTATTAAACCCTTCTCTATCACAGAGAGCAGCACAATGTGCATTAACCCCTTCACTATCACAGAGAGCAGCACACTGTACATTAACCCCTTCACTAGCACAGAGAGCTGCAAATTTTGTATTAACCCCTTCACTAGCACAGAGAGCAGCACAGTGTGTGTTAACCCTTTACTAACACAAAGAGTTGAACAGCACTTAGTATCCCATTGCCTGGCACAAGCAGGTGAATAACATGCATTAAAAGAACAACATTTATAACAATTATAAACTTTTTAAGAAGACTAGAAAGTGACTAAAACTTTTTATCACACAATACACACAGCCTGACTCACTCACCCAGCAACAGCTGCACAGGAAGTAAATGGGAGGGGAAAGGTCAGTTCAATATTGAACTACATCTCCCAGAATACATGCTGAGAATCACATGTTAAGCAGCAGCCAATCAGACAAAATAAAATATGCAACCACTTCAAAGACAAATTAAATACTTTTTAACATGTTTAAAAGCTGCAAATTCATAAAGTTAGTAACTGAGCAAATTGTCACTGTAATATCCTCTACTAGTACATTAAAGTACACTATATACATAAAGTTACACAATATGTCAATCTGCACACTATTCACTGGCACTGCCCATACCCCCCAACTGTCCCGATTTTCGCGGGATAGTCCCGATTTTAGGGGTCTGTCCCTCTGTCCCGAGTTGCTAGCCATCTGTCCCGATTTGCCCCAGGAATTTTTTTTTTTTTTAAATTCTATTGGGTCCATACTCTGAAGCAGCTGGCTTTGCTCTCACAGGGTTAGATACCTGTTATATTCCCTGTGGAAAAGGAATGGTGTGTGGGTTAAGCAGGAGTAAGAAGACTGTATACACTCTGACCACGGGTAATGGTGACCTCTCTCATACCTCCCAACATTTCAAAATTCAAAAGAGGGACGTTCCCCCCCCCCCCCCCCGCTGCAAAAAATTGAAATGTGGTGGGCGGGGCTTAAAAAAATCATAAGACCAAAGTAATATAAATAAAATTCTAAATAAAGTCATAGATTTTAATACACTTAGGCAGCAAATCAAACACAAGCTCAAACCACTGGTATAGCTATGTGAGCTATGTATTTAATTATCCTTTGCAAAGACAGTGCTAAATATTTTTATCTTAATTGGACATTTAATAATAAATTCTTTAAAACTGCTCTCTGCATTCCCCATTAATATTCTAGATTCTGGCCTTTAAAGTCAGCAAAAGTGCACAGTAGCACACTGCATAGCATACACTTACACATGCAGATACACACACACTACATAGCATACACTTACACATGCAGATACACACACACACACACACTACATAGCAAACATTTATACATGCAGATACACACACACACTACATAGCATACATTTATACATGCAGATACACACACACTACATAGCATACACTTACACATGCAGATACACACACTACATAGCATACACTTACACATGCAGATACACACACACTACATAGCATACACTTATACAAGCAGATACACACACACTACATAGCATACACTTATACATGCAGATACACACACACTACATAGCATACACTTATACATGCAGATACACACACACTACATAGCATACACTTACACATGCAGATACACACACACACTACATAGCATACACTTACACAGGCAGATACACACACACTACATAGCATACACTTACACATGCAGATACACACACACTACATAGCATACACTTATACAGGCAGATACACACACACTACATAGCATACACTTATACATGCAGATACACACACTACATAGCATACACTTATACAGGCAGATACACAGACACTACATAGCATACACTTATACATGCAGATACACACACTCTACATAGCATACACTTACACATGCAGATACACACACAGTACATAGCATACACTTATACATGCAGATACACACACACTACATAGCATACACTTACACATGAAGAAATACACACTACATAGCATACACTTACACATGAAGATACACACACACTACATAGCATACACTTATACATGCAGATGCACACACACATTACATAGCATACACTTATACATGCAGCATACACTTATACATGCAGATACACAGACACTACATAGTATACACTTATACATGCAGACACACACACACTACATAGCATAAACTTATACATACAGATACACACACACAGTTATGGATACAGATAGACACACGCACTACATTCATTGTATGGGGTCCTGGGGTTGGCAAGCACATTAGCTGGCAGTCTGCGGCTGCCACTGTTCGTTACCCTGGTATTAGCACTGCTCATTGTATAAAACTGAAGGCATGCTAGTATTATCCCCAGGGGTTAGACATCATCACTACCAGAGGTAGGTTAGAGAGGTCACCATTAACCGTGGTCAGAGTGTATACAGCCTTCTTACTCCTGCTTAACCCACACACCATTCCTTTTCCACAGGGAATATAACAGGTATCTAACCCTGTGAAAGCAAAGCCAGCTGCTTCTTAGTATGGGCCCAACAGAATGTAAAAAAAAAAAAAATCGGGACTGTCCCGCGAAAATCGGGACAGTTGGGGGGTATGCTCTCTAACCTACCTCTGGTAATGATGATATCTAACCCCTGGTGAAAATACTAGCATGCCTTCAGTTTTATACAATGAGCAGTGGCAGCCGCAGACTGCCAGCTAATGTGCTTGCCAACCCCAGGACCCCATACAATGAATTACAGATACCCATATATGATGTAGTGTGTGTCTATCTGTATCCATAACTGTGTGTATCTGTATGTATAAGTTTATGCTATGTAGTGTGTGTGTGTCTGCATGTATAAATGTAAGCAATGTAGTGTGTGTATGTGTATCTGCATGTATAAGTGTGTATCTGCATGTATAAGTGTATGCTATGTAGTGTGTGTGTGTCTGCATGTATAAATGTAAGCTATGTAGTGTGTGTATGTGTATCTGCATGTATAAGTGTATGCTATGTAGTGTGTGTGTGTCTGCATGTATAAGTGTATACTATGTAGTGTCTGTGTATCTGCATGTGTAAGTGTATGCTATGTAGTGTGTGTGTATCTGCATGTATAAGTGTATGCTATGTAGTGTGTGTGTGTCTGCATGTGTCATGAGATGCAGGACATATGCAGGACACAGCAATGATGGTACAACTCTATTTTATTACAGAGCATAGCAATACACATCCAGACAGGTTGATTGTACTAAACTAACTGCGACACAGACACCGGACCTAAGCCCCGCCCACATGCTAGTGACATCACATCCTGCTATCATCACATCTTCCCCTTTTTCAAAGGCAAAGCATACATTTGCATATATTAAATAACAAGGTACACCAACAGGGTATACAACAACATTTTGTTTTAGAACATTATAGAAACAGATAGATTAGAAAACATGAACAAATAAATTACATCCTGACTTGGACATCGGGGTAGACTACCCTAGTCCACAGTGACCATGGGATTATTCTGCCCATACTTCCGGTCACTGTTCTAGCTAAAGTCAGTCCCTGTATCGGGCCGGAAGCCTCACCACTCTTCCGCTTGATGTAACTTTGCATGAACTGTCCTCTGATACAGAAGATGGTGAACAAGAGTCTGCTGGAGGCAAAGATATATCCCCGCTATGATCTTGCTGAGGGGAAGGCACCTCTCTTAGAACAGGAGATCCCACCGGCGGTGGTACTGAGGTATCCGGTTCCAGACTCTCAGGTACAGGCTGAAGATGTCTTCGGTTACGGCGTGTAACCGTCCCTCCCTCTGTAAGGACTGTGTAAGACCTTGGTTCTGGAGAGCGGCCCACTACCGTAGCAGGCGTCTTCCATTTCTTCTCATCATCCAGTTTAATTCTGACACTTTGGCCCGCTTTCAGTTCCTGTAAAGGCCTGACAGAATGTCTCCTGTCGTAGAAGAAACGATAACCCTTTTTGGCCTCTTCATCCCTCCTAAGGACTTCGTCCCGAGGAACAGGGCCAGGCGGCTTGAAGACACCCACTGAGGGTAAAGTGGTGCGAATCTGGCGTCCTAGCATCAGCTGTGCCGGGCTAAACCCGGTGGCTTGAATGGGCGTCGCCCTGTATGACAAGAGGGCTAGGTACGGTTCAGATTGCTTTAGAATGAATTTTGTTGTTTGAACTGCCCTTTCAGCCATTCCGTTGGCCTGCGGATAATGTGGACTTGACGTGGAATGTACAAAATCATATTCCCTGCTGAAAGCACTGAACTCTGTAGAAGCGAACTGCATGCCATTATCACTCACCAGCTCCATTGGAATGCCCCAGCGGGCGAACAAGCTCTTCAGGCGAATGATAACGGCCTGACTTGTGATATCATTCAGGGGTGCTATTTCCAAATACCTGGAATAGTAGTCGATAACAACAAGAAACTTTTTCCCGTGCAGTTCGCACAAATCAGCAGCTATTTTCTGCCACGGCCCCGCAGGCAGCGGAGTAGACATTAAGGGCTCCCTTCTCTGAGTAGGCCGGCGTTCCCGGCAAAAGGCACATTTAGACACGTGATTTGCAATGTCGGAGCTGATCCCAGGCCACCACACAGCTGTAGCTGCTCTTTCTCTGCACTTTGTAATGCCTAAGTGGCCATCGTGAATCCTGTTTAACATCTCCTTCCTCATGCTGACAGGAATTACAATACGGTCTTGGAACAGCACCAACCCCTCCAGCTCCGTGAGCTGTGACCTCTCTGGCTGGTAAGCATTTAAAGACATCCAGGCTGCCCGGCTCTCGGGCCAGCCATCTCTTATGTACCTTATAACTTCTTGCAGATCTGTGTCCAAATATGTCTCTTTCTTTATCTCTTCCAGTTTCCTTGAAGAAATGGACTTAGAGGCCAGAACTGAATCAACATACACTTTTACATCCGACTCTGTGGAGGATTCTTCAGCAGCAGCCAGCGGGAGCCTGGACAGTGTATCTGCCACAACCAGCTGCTTCCCCGGCACATGCACTGCCTGAACATTGAACCTGAGCAGTCTCATTAAAAGTCTCTGGCATCTCAAGGGTGTTTTGTCGATGTCATAAGAATTGATAAGAGGGACTAGCGGTTTGTGGTCAGTTTCCAGACTAAATTTCTCCAAACCCACTAGATAACGCTGAAAGCGCTCACAGGCCCAAACTGCAGCCAGGCACTCTTTCTCAATTTGAGCGTATTTTGACTCCGCAGCCGTCAGTGTGCGGGAACAGTAGGCGATGGGCTGTAGTTTGTTGTCATTCAGCTGCAGGAGTGCAGCCCCCAACCCATAACTGCTTGCATCGGCACTAACCACAGTCTTTTTTGAAGGGTCGTAGAACCCCAGCACTGGGGCAGACCCCAGCAGGGACTTAGCATGCAGGAATGCTTTTTCTTGTGAGGGTCCCCAGACCCAGGCAACATCTTTCTTAAGCAACTCTGTGATAGGGTGCAAAACTGTAGATAAATCCGGAAGAAACTTGCCCACGTAATTTACAAGGCCCAATATCTGTCTCAGCTCATGTACATCAGAAGGGCTTTTCATCTGTTCGATAGCCCGAATTTTCTCGGGGTCCGGCTTGATGCCATCCCCGTTGATGATATGCCCAAAGTAGCATAATTCAGTTTTCCTAAAATGACATTTTTCTTTATTCAGCTTCAGCCCAGACTCTTTGATAGCCTGCAGCACACAACTCAAACGCTGATCATGCTCCTCCACTGTAGACCCATACACTAGAATGTCGTCCATGACGACTGCTGTGCCCACGTGGCCACTCAGGAGAGAACTCATTTCCCTCTGAAAGATCTCAGGAGCGGAGGATATCCCAAAGGGAAGTCTGCAGAAACAGAACCGACCTACCGGAGTGATAAAGGTAGTCAGTTTGCGGCACTTTGGATCCAGGGGGATCTGCCAAAAGCCGCTAGAAGCGTCTAATGTGGAAAAGAACTTCGCCCCAGCCAACTTCGGGGCTATATCTTCCAATGTCGGCAGCACAAATCTCTCCCTCTTCACTGCCTCATTCAACCTTTTCAGGTCCACACAGATGCGCACCTTTCCGTTTTTCTTTGCAACTGGAACAATGGGGGCACACCAATCAGTTGCTTCAACAACCTCTTCAATAACCCCCATAGACTTCATGCGCATGAGCTCTTTCTCCACTTGAGGCATGAGCGGGAACGGAATTCTACGAGGAGTAGAAATACTATACGGGACTGCGTCACTTTTAAGTGCTATACGGACAGGTTTGCAGCTCAGTAGGCCCAACTCGCCAAACATATCTTCAGAGATCTCATTCACTCTGGCCACGAGGCCCAAGTCACAGGCTGCTTTTCTGCTCAATAAACTGTTAACACACTGACCTCGGATCACATGCACCCACATGGTGAACTTCCTTTGTTTGTACTCACAGCTGGCAAGAAATTTCCCCACACAATCAATGCGGCCACCAGGACTATGAACATTTGTAGTAACCTTCGCCAGCTGGGGCTGTCGAGGCAGTTTCATAAATTCAGCAAAAGACATTACAGTGATATCAGCTCCTGTGTCAATCTTAAAATCAACTTTGGCTCCCATTACAGTAAAGGTAACTTTCCAATCTTCCTCTGAGCTTGTCCGTTCCACAACAGACCCCACAAAAGACACTTCCTGACCCTCCTGGTCACTGTCCACCTGCATCTCCTTAATGTATTCAGTTTTACACACCACTTCAAAATGGCCTATTCTGTTACATTTTCTGCATCTTTTATCTCTGGCCGGGCATATAGCACTCTGATCATGAGCCCGGTAACACCGTGTGCATCGGCCATGTTGCCCCCATCCACTTCTAGGCCTTTCCAGTACTTTAGATCTACCGCTCACACTGTGCCTTTCACTAGTAATTTTCCTAGACTGTTGCACTTCATCCACAATACTCTCAGACCTCAGATCAGCACTTTGCTTTTTCACCAGTTCACTCTGGCGGGCCATCCTAATAGCCCCGTCTAATGTTAAATCAGGCTCTAACTGCAGCTTCAGGGAGACTTCAGCATCTGCAATTCCAATAACTATTCTGTCTCTGATTTGCTCTTCTTTAGCAACACCAAACTCACAGAATTCAGCTAATTCATACAGGCTGCGCACAAAGGACTCCACAGATTCTCCCACACGCTGATTACGTTTGTGAAAACAAGCTCTCTCATGAATCACATTTCTTTTGGGCACAAAGTGGGCACTGAGTTTATCCATAACTATATCAAAGTTAACTTCTTCCCCTTCTTGGAAAGTAAAAGCATTGAACACTGGCTCTACATCTTTCCCCATAGAGTATAAAAGAGAATTAACTTGTACTTCACCACTCTCCTTGTTCAGTTTGGATGCAATCCTGAAGCGCTGAAACCGCTGACGCCATGTGGGCCAAGCTGCAGGCTGAGAAAAGTCAAAAGGCTCAGGTGGGGTAAACTTTGACATCGTTATCATCAGAAACAGAAGCGTAGTCCAGAACTTCTGACACCATGTCATGAGATGCAGGACATATGCAGGACACAGCAATGATGGTACAACTCTATTTTATTACAGAGCATAGCAATACACATCCAGACAGGTTGATTGTACTAAACTAACTGCGACACAGACACCGGACCTAAGCCCCGCCCACATGCTAGTGACATCACATCCTGCTATCATCACAGCATGTATAAGTGTATACTATGTAGTGTCTGTGTATCTGCATGTGTAAGTGTATGCTATGTAGTGTGTGTGTATCTGCATGTATAAGTGTATGCTATGTAGTGTGTGTGTGTGTATCTGCATGTGTAAGTGTATGCTATGTAGCGTGCTACTGTGCATTTTTGCTGACTTTAAAGGCCAGAATCTAGAATATTAATGGGGAATGCAGAGAGTAGTTTTAAATAATTTATTAATAAATGTGCAATTAAGATAAAAATATTTAGCAATGTCTTTGCAAAGGCTAATTAAATACAGCGCTCACATAGCCATACCAGTGGTTTGATCTTGTGTTTGATTTGCTGCCTAAGTGTATTAAAATATATGACTTTATTTAGAATTTTATTTTTATTACTTTGGTCTTATGATTTTTTTAAGCCCCGTCCACCACATTTCATTTTTTTTGCGGGGGGGGGTGTCCCTCTTTTGAATTTTGAAATGTTGGGAGGTATGCTGCACTCTGGTGTCTTTTCCTCTCCTGCAACCCTCTTTTGGTACGTGAATAGATTCACTGTCAATCTGCACACTATTAACTTCACTCTGGTGTCTTTTCCTCTCCTGCAACCCTCTTTTGGTACGTGAATAGATTCCCTGTCAATCTGCACACTATTCACTGCACTCTGGTGTCATTTCCTCTCCTGCAACTCTCTTTTATTATGTGTACTAGTCCTAAAGCCCGTGTAAACGGGCCATTTTTTGCAGTACAGTGGTCCCACCCCTTGCTCTATCTCTATCCCCCCTCTCTTTTGCTCTCTCTGTCTCCCCTCTCTTTTGCTCTCTTTCTCTCCCCTCTCTTTTGCTCTCTCTCCCCTCTCTTTTACTCTCTCTCTCCCCCTATCTTTTACTCTCTCTTTCTCCCCCCTCTCTTTTGCTCTCTCTTTCCTCCCTCTTTTTTGCTCTCTCTTTCCTCCCTCTTTTTTGCTCTCTCTCTTTCCTCCCTCTCTTTTGCTCTCTCTCTCCCCCCTCTCTTTTGCTCTCTCTCTCCCCCCCTCTCTTTTGCTCTCTCTCTCATGCCTCTCTTTTGCTCTCTCTTCTTCCTCTCTTTTGCTCTCTCTCTCCCCCCTCTCTTTTGCTCTCTCTCTCCCCTCTCTCTTTCGCTCTCTCTCCCCCTCTTTTGCTGTCTCTCTCCCTCTCTTTTGCTCTCTCTCTCACCCTCTTTTGCTGTCTCTCTCCCTCTCTTTTGCTCTCTCTCTTCTCCCCTCTCGTTTGCTCTCTCTCCTCTCATTTGCTCTCTCTCTCTCTCCTCTCTTTTGCTGTCTCTCTCTCCCTCTCTTTTGCTCTCTCCCCCCTCTTTTTTGCTCTCTCTCCCCCTCTCTTTTGCGATCTCTCCCCCCTCTCTTTTGCGCACTCTCCCCCTCTCTTTTGCACACTCTCCACCCTCTCTTTTGTGCTTTCCCCCTCTCTTTTGCTGTCTCTCTCCCCCCTCTCTTTTGCTGTCTCTCTCCCCCTCTCTTTTGCTGTCTCTCTCCCCCTTCTCTTTTGCTGTCTCTCTCCCCCTTCTCTTTTGCTGTCTCTCTCCCACCTCTCTTTTGCTGTCTCTCTCCCCCTCTCTTTTGCTGTCTCTCTCCCCCCTCACTTTTGCTGTCTCTCTCCCCCTCGCTTTTGCTGTCTATCTCCCCCCTCTCTTTTGCTGTCTCTCCCCCCTCTCTTTTGCTGTCTCTCTCCCCCCCTCTTTTGCTGTCTCTCTCCTCCCTCTCCTTTGCTGTCTCTCTCCCCCCTCTCTTTTGCTGTCACTCTTCTCCCTCTCTTTTGCTGTCTCTCTCCCCCTCTCTTTTGCTGTCTCTCTCCCCCTCTCTTTTGCTGTCTCTCTCACCCTCTCTTTAGCTGTCTCTCTCCCCCTCTATTTTGCTGTCTCTCTCCCACCTCTCTTTTGCTGTCTCTCTCCCCCCTCTCTTTTGCTGTCTCTCTCCCTCCTCTCTTTTGCTGTCTCTCTCCCTCCTCTCTTTTGCTGTCTCTCTCCCCCTCTCTTTTGTTGTTTCTCTCTCCCCTCTCTTTTGCTGTCTCTCTCCCCCTCTCCTTTGCTGTCTCTCTCCCCCCTCTCTTTTGCTATCTCTCTCCCCCCTCTCTTTTGCTGTCTCTCTCCCCCTCTCTTTTTTTTTTTTTTTTTAAATCTTTATTAGAAAAATTATATAAAATGTACAGAAAAAATAAGAAAGTGAGCAAAACTTCAAACATATATCAAGAAAAAATCATCTGGGATATCGTTACATCTGTAAGATAAATAGCCATCACCAATTTATAATACCCCCCTATTCCTCCTTCTTTCACTTCGCTCTCTTTCCACTATAATTCAACAACGTTCTTTGATCAAAAACACTAAATAACTTCGTACTATTGTCTTATAATTTCAGATAAATATGGAACCTGTCCCCTCTCCACCCATCCCCACCCCTCCAAACAAAAGCAAAAAAAAAAAAAGAGAAGAAAGAAAAAAAGGGAGGGGGCAAATTAACCCAGTGCTTCCCCACTTCCCATGGACAGTGGGATTATTTGTGATATATTTAACACAGCATCTTCTGCCATATACTTAATAAATTCCAGTCATGTTTTCTTGTAACTCAAGACATTTGCTTTGTTGTAAAATTTAGTATCATAGGCCTCCAGGAACGCCTGTCTGAGTAACTTTTTTTTAACTGCTCCTATGGAGGGGATCTTGTTATTGACCCAGTTTACATAGAGTAAGAATCTCGTTAAGATTATAACCCATTGTATAAATTTAGTGTTTGCCCCCCCAGTTAACCTCCTTATTTAAGAATATAGTGTTTTCTCCCAATAAATTAATCTTCTTCTTTGTAACCATAAAAAGGAAATACTCGATTTTACCCCACATCTGTCTAACCTTGGGACATGAAAACACCATGTGTATTATAGATGGATCTACAACCACATTTTACACATTTGTTGTCAATTAATTTATTCTATTTTTGTGCCCTTTTTGGAGTAATATAATCAAAGTGTATTAATCTGAAGTGAGATTCTCTGAAATTAGCTGACTTTGTAATATTCTTGATAATTTCAAAACTCTTGGGAATAATCACACTAGTACTAAAGTTATAATTGCCCCACCTATTAGTGTACTCTATAATAACTCTCTCTGTCTCTGGAGTTTGTAATATACCATATAGAATAGATAAAATACCCTTTTTAACTCTTGGACAATCTAGGATCGGATGTTTATGAACAATTCTTGTTTTTTTGCCTAACATTTGCAGCACATAGTGTTTTGCCTGAAAAAAGTAAAACTTGTCTGATAGTGGCACTTCATATTTCAACTGAAACTCCCTGAAATTATATGGACGTATCAATAAAGGATTAATCAGTTGATTTATATATATAATATTTTTAAGCCTCCAACGATGAAATACCTCATAACTTAAGCCTGGAATGAATCTAAAATTCCCTAGGAGGGGCAAGTATTTAGTAATCATATGCCCGTGGCCTACCGATCTCATTGCCATCCTCCAAGCCCTTATGATGTCTTTATAAAGAGGGTGTGTTCGGATTCTGAAGAACAAGTTCCCTGTCTGAAGCATGTAGAATAAATGGCAAAGATAATGGCGCACAAACTGCATCCTCTATTTCACGATTCGAAAAATTATCCGCATGCATTAACCAGTCTAATGGATATCTTATTAAAGCTGCATTATTGTAGTTTTTTAAGTTAGGGAGGGCCAATCCCCCTTTAGAGATTGGAAAATATAATTTTTCTAATCTAATCCTCGGCTTTCTCCCTTTCCACAAAAAGTGCCGGAGTTCTTTCAAAAAATTACAAATATCTATGTCTTTTATCATTATTGGGAGCATTCTAATGAGATAGAGAATTCTGGGTAAAATAAACATTTTAAATACTGCCACCCTTCCCGTTAATGATAGCGGCATATTAACCCATTGTTTCAATCTTTCAACATTAGGTTGAAGAGCTGGAGTAATATTTAATTCATACCATTTAGCTGGATTAGATGATAGATAAATTCCCAAATAACTTAATTTCTGGGTTTCTATAAATTGATATATTTGAATATCCACTGGTTTCTTTAACCATAAAATTTTGGATTTAGAATAATTGATTTTATAACCTGATACCACTCCATAAGAATCTAGTATATCTATTATACTCTTAACATATTTACCTGGGGATGAAACAAACATTAAGAGATCATCCGCAAAAAGCGAGATTTTTACACTTTCTTTGCCAATCTCAGAAGCTACCAAAAAACTCCTAAGAAGAATGGCCAGTGGCTCCAGTATTAGATCAAAAAGCAATGGGGACATGGGACAGCCCTGCCTTGTACCCCTCTTCAAGGGGAAGGGGGATGATATGTAGCTATTAACCAAAACCGAAGCTTCTGAATCAGAATATACATTCGCTATTAATCCCAAAAACCCACCCTCAAAACCATATCTAGCCAATACTTCCATTATAAATGCCCACTCAACTCTGTCGAAGGCCTTCTCTGCATCCAAAGATAGCAGGAAGGCCTCCGGCAGAGCCGAGTCCTTCTCCTCACCACTGTGACTACTGTACTTACATATTACTTGAAGTATCTTCCTTATATTTATTTCTGGGGTTCTACCTATTACAAACCCCGTCTGATCAATATGAAGTAATCGTGGGAGAATAAATTTAAGTCTATCGGCCATTATTTTCATCAGTATCTTATAATCAAGGTTTAAAAGAGAAATTGGCCTAGAAGAGGATAGTTGTGTAACATCTTTTCCCTCCTTAGGGAGGAGAATAATATTAGCTGACTTAAATTGTGCAGAAATCTTTTGACTATTAATAAAGAAATGATTATATACTTCCCCCAGAATTTTTACAATATCCTCTTTAAGGCATAAATCAAATTTTAATGGCAAGCCATCTGGTCCAGGTGCCTTTCCTTTACTCATGGCTTTTTAGGTGTTTAAAATGTCTATCTCAGTAATAGGTGCATTAAGTTCTATTATATCTTCCTCAGTAATTTTTGGAAGCTTAATGTTTGTTAGAAACTTATGAATAGTTTCTTTTTTAGGAGATTGAGATAGATATAGATCTGCAAAATAATTCTGAAATAATAATGTAATCTCTTCCACTTTATTTTGTATTTTACCCTCTGAGTTAATCAAACCTATTGTTTTCCCTTTTTTTTTTTGTTCTATTTATCAGGTTCGCCAGATATTTACTGCCTTTATTCCCAAATCTTTCAAAATGTGCTGAACCTTTCAAAAGGGCTTTCGCTGCTATGGAGAGCAAAAATTCATCTCTTTCTTTCCCTGCTTTATAATAAGCTTCTCTATTCTCCTTTCTCGGCGAGTTTCTCATTTTTGAGTATGCTGAGGATAGGGCTGCCGAGAATTTCTCATGGCTAATTTGGGCTTCTTTCTTTGCTTTAGTTACATATGTTGTAATATCTGCTTTCAGGGTAGCTTTTGCTGCTTCCCAATAAATATCTACATTCCCTGAATAGTTCAGATGATTATACTTAAATTCCTGCCACTTTCCCTTTAAAAACTGAGCAAACTTAATTGAGTTATTCAAATAACTAGGCATATAAAATGAGTTTTAATTTGGTCTGTTAGGCTCCTTTATTATCAAAACTATAGGGGCATGATCTGATAATGTAAACTCCAAAAATTTTGTGTCCTCAATTCTATTGATCATTGTTCCAGATATCAGAAATAAATCTAACCGAGCTAATGTCAAATGTGTTTTCGATAGACACGTAAATTCTAAGTTATTGGGATTGAGAAACCTCCATACATCCCTCGAATTATATAATTCTAATAGAGTTGAAAATATTTTTTTCTCATATTTTGCATTCCGATTTGGAGTTGTTTTCCTCTGATTACTCCCCAGTTTCCCTCTATCAAGAAGATAATCTGGTGTAATATTATAGTCTCCCATAATTATTGTCTCATACAATGAGAATTTCTCTAAAATTTTAAAAATATTCCTCCAGAATTTCCAGTCTAGTTTATTGGGGCCATATATATTTCCAATGAAATATTCCCTACCATCTATATTTATATGTATAAACACATATCTCCCTTCCTCATCAATTATTTTTTTCTTTATTACATAATTCAATTTCTGATGTAATACAATTGCTACCCCCCTTACGGATTTCTTATATGATGAACCAATGACTTCAGCTATCCATCCAGCTCTGATTTTTTGATGTTCGCACTCAGACAAGTGTGTTTCCTGGAGGCCTATAACATCTACTTTTTTCTTACTCAAGTAGTTCACAATGGCTTTACGTTTTATTGGGGAATTTATCCCCCCCCCCCACATTCCAAGATAGTAACTTAACCATCACATTCCTTCAAAAATATATACATTTTCCCATATACTTTCATTTTGATACACACTAAACAAATACCCATCTTATTACCCTTTTTTTTTTAATACTCCTAACACCTCTCAGTAAAGCCCTTCCCTGAAAGAGGGAAAAAAAAAAACCCTTTCATAAGATATCTAGATACATGTGACATATAAATTTAAAAGCAAGCTATCCCAATTATACAGAGATTCTCTTGCCTTTAGTGCTTTACATTCATTTCTCATACTTTCAATTAGCAAGCTAAAAAAAAACACAAAAAAAAACCTTCATTGAATATCTAAACACATGAGACATATACATATAAAAGCAAGGTAACCTAAATGTGCAAGAATTCCTTGCCTGCAATGCTTTACATTCATTTTTCATATTTTCAGTAGACAACCTAGTATATTATTCCTGTGAATTCTCTAAAAATATCTAAATATGCCACACACAAAAAAAAAAAAGGGAAATTTTCCTTAACTCTCCAGGGAAAAAAAAAAAAGCATCACTGGAAGGTGATGGACAATCCAACAATCAAAAACTAGTTGGGCTTCATATCTCAGTCCAGATATCTTTGGGCTTGATCCGGGGATTCAAAAACAAAAAAATGATTCCCCTCTCTGATTTTCAATTTAGCCGGATACATTAAGGAAAAGTTCTTCCCTTCCTTCACCAACCGTGTACAGATATGCGAGAATGCTTTCCTTTTGCTTGCAGTCTCATTTGAAAAATCTTGAAAGATTAAAATTCTGCCTTCTTTATAGGTTAGCTGGTGTGACTTTCTATAGGCTCTCAAGATAGCCCATTTACTTTGAAAGCACAGATATTTCACCACCACAGCTCTGGGTCTAGGTGGTCTTGTCTCAGAAGCTTCCATTATTCGTCCCACCCGATGGGCTCTTTTCTACCACAAATCTCGCTCCTCCTCCCTCTATTTCCTGTAGTGAAGGCAAAATTATTTCTGCAAAATGAATCAAATTTTCTAGTTTAACCTCTTCGCCCAATTATCCTTAAATTTTTTTGTCTGCTTCTATCCTCCAATTCTTCAACTTTAGCTTCCAATTTCACATTTTGCTTTATTAATAAGTTAAGTTTGATATCCTGGGTGTTTAAGTTGTCTTCACAATATGAGATTCTTTGCTCCATTTCTGTGAGCCGCTCATTTTGCCTCTTCATCTCCTCCATAATTAAAGCCAATTTTATATGTATCTCTTCCATTTTAGGCAAGATTAATGCAGAAACTTGATTAGCAATAATATTGGCCTCACTTTCCTCACTTTTCTCTTCCAATAATGATGAGCCAGAAATATTGATATTTTTGTTAGGTTTTCTTTCCCCTGTTTTTTGTTTTGGTAAAATTTTCTGAGATTTCAGGTATTTATCCATCCGAAACCTTTCCTTTATTATTACACATATATCAGTTTGTCAACTTGTTAGCTCTTTGAAGCAAATAGGGGAAGTTTTTGCTCTCAAACCTTATAATATGTTGCTTTATCTTTAAGAGGTGAAGAGATTCCAAAGTTTTAGGGGATGTGGGGAAGGGGCTTGCATTCATACCATCCGTCATAAACCAGCATAAACCTTTATACTTAAAGGGACACTCAATCAAAATTAAACTTTCATTATTCAGATAGAACATGCAATTTTAAACAACTTCCTAATTTACTTCCATTAACAAAATATGTCTTTTTAGATTTAAACTTTGTGAGTCACCATCTCTACTGAGCATGTGCAAGAATAAATGTGTATGCATTTGTGAATGGCTGATTGCTGTCACATGATACGTGTATGCATTTGTGATTGGCTGATGGCTGTCATATGGTACAGGGGGAGTGGAAAAAGACATAACTTAAAATTGTCAGAATTTTTTTTACTACTCATTTGAAGTTCAGACTAAGTGCTATTGCATTGTCTTGTTATCTTGCATTTGTTGATTATGCAAATCTACAGTGTTGACTGGTCCTTTAAGAGGCAGAAATTTCCAAAGCTGCTTTTATAGTTAGCCTGGTTTAACAAAAATTCATATTTTCTTTCAGCAGTGAAAAAAACAGAATTTATGCTTACCTGATAAATTACTTTCTCTTACAGGTGTATTCAGTCCACGGATTCATCCTTACTTATGGGATATTCTCAATCCCTACAGGAAGTGGCAAAGAGAGCACACAGCAAAGCTGTCCATATAGCTCCCCTCAGGCTCCGCCCCCCCCAGTCATTCGACCGACGGTTAGGAGAAAAAGGAGAACCATAGGGTGCAGTGGTGACTGTAGTTATTGTAAATTAAATTTGAACCTGACTTAAATATCAGGGTGGGCCGTGGACTGAATACACCTGTAAGAGAAAGTAATTTATCAGGTAAGCATAAATTCTGTTTTCTCTTACTTGGTGTATTCAGTCCACGGATTCATCCTTACTTGTGGGATACCAATACCAAAGCAATAGGACACGGATGAAGGGAGGGAACAAGTCAGGTAACCTAAACGGAAGGCACCACTGCTTGCAAAACCTTTCTCCCAAAAATAGCCTCCGCAGAAGCAAAAGTATTGAATTTATAAAATTTGGCGAATGTATGCAGAGAAGACCAAGTCGCTGCCTTACAAATCTGTTCAACAGAAGCCTCATTCTTGAAAGCCCATGTGAAAGCCACAGCTCTGGTGGAATGAGCTGTAATTCGTTCAGGAGGCTGCTTACCAGCAGTCTCATAAGCCAATCGGATGATGCTCTTCAGCCAGAATGACAGAGAGGTAGCAGTCGCTGTCTGACCTCTCCTCTTACCAGAATACACAACAAACAAGGATGATGTTTGTCTGAAATCTTTGGTTGCTTTTAGATAGAACTTTAAAGCACAAACCAAATCAAGATTGTGCAACAGTCGTTCCGTCTTAGAAACTGAATTAGGGCACAGAGAAGGAACAATAATTTCCTGGTTAATATTCCTATTAGAAACCACCTTTGGAAGGAAACCAGGTTTAGTACGTAAGACAACCTTATCTGCATAGAACACCAGATAGGGTGAATCACACTGCAAAGCAGACAATTCTGAAATTCTTCGAGCAGAAGAAATAGCTACTAAAAACAAAACTTTCCAAGATAATAACTTGAAGAACTGAAAGAACTAAATTGGTCTACAGGTCTGTAGACAGGCTTGATTCTAACTAGGGCCTGTGCAAACACCTGAATGTCTGGTACAGCTGCCAGACGCTTGTGTAACAGAATAGACAGAGCAGATATCTGTCCTTTTAAGGAACTAGCTGACAGACCTTTCTCCAAACCTTCTTGGAGAAAAGACAATATCCTTGGAATCCTAACCTTACTCCACGAGTAACCCTTGGATTCACACCAACAAAGATATTTCCGCCATATCTTATGGTAAATTTTCCTGGTGACAGGCTTTCTGGCCTGTATCAGAGTATCTATAAAGGACCTTGGATTAGAAGATCCTGCCTCAATGGCAATTTCCATGGTGGGACCGATGACATGTCCACTAGGTCTGCATACCAAGTCCTACGTGGCCACGCAGGTGCTATCAGAATTACCGAAGCCTTCTCCTGTTTGATTCTGGCTATTAGCCGAGGGAGAAGAGGAAACGGTGGAAAGACATAAGTTAGACTGAATGACCAAGGCGCTATTAATGCATCTATCAATGCCGCCTTGGGATCCCTGGATCTAGATCCGTAAAGGGGAAGTTTGGTGTTCTGAAGGGACGCCATCAGATCTAACTCTGGAATGCCCCAAAGCTGGGTCAGCTGAGCAAAGACCTCCGGGTGGAGTTCCCACTCCCCCGGATGGAAAGTCTGACGACTTAGAAAATCCGTCTCCCAGTTGTCTACCCCTGGGATGTGAATTGCAGATAGATGGCAGGAGTGATCCTCCGCCCATTTGATGATCTTGGTTACTTCCTTCATCGCTAGGGAACTCTTTGTTCCTCCCTGATGATTGATGTACGCCACAGTCGTGATGTTGCTCGACTGAAACCTGATGAATTTGGCCTCTGCTAGTTGAGGCCACGCCTGGAGCGTATTGAATATCGCACTCAGCTCCAAAATGTTTATCGGAAGAAGAGATTCTTCCCGAGACCATAGTCCCTGAGCCTTCAGGGAGTTCCAGACCGCACCCCAGCCTACCAGACTGGCATCGGTCGTGACAATGATCCACTCTGGTCTGCGAAAACTCATTCCCTGAGACAGGTGAACTTGAGACAATCACCAGAGAAGAGAATCTCTGGTTCTTTGATCCATTTGAATTTGAGGAGACAAATCTGCGTAATCTCCATTCCACTGTTTGAGCATGCATTGAGCCACGGAAGGCCGAGGAATGGAATGAAGAACTCGGCAAGTTATCAGCAGTTTTGACTTCCTGACCTCTGTCAGAAAGATTTTAATTTCTACCGAGTCTATTAGTGTTCCCAGAAAGGGAACCCTTGTGAGCGGGGACAGAGAACTCTTTTCTACGTTCACCTTCCACCCATGAGACCTTAGAAAGGCCAGAACGATGTCCGTATGAGCCTTGGCTCTGTGAAAGGACGACGCCTGTATTAATATGTCGTCTAGGTAAGGTGCTACTGCAATGCCCCGTGGTCTTAGAACCGCTAGAAGGGACCCTAGCACCTTTGTGAAAATTCTGGGAGCGGTGGCCAACCCGAAAGGAAGGGCCACGAACTGGTAATGTTTGTCCAGAAAGGCGAACCTTAGGAACTGATGGTGATCTTTGTGGATAGGAATATGTAGGTATGCATCCTTTAGATCCACGGTAGTCATATATTGACCTTCCTGGATCATCGGCAAGATTGTCCGAATGGTTTCCATCTTGAAAGACGGAACTCTGAGGAATTTGTTTAGAATCTTTAGATCCAGGATTGGCCTGAAAGTTCCCTCTTTTTTGGGAACTACGAACAGGTTTGAGTAAAAGCCCAGTCCTTGTTCTGCAATTGGAACTGGGTGTATTACTCCCATTTTTAGGAGATCTTCTACACAGCGTAAGAACGCCTGTTTCTTTGTTTGGTCTGAAGACAAACGAGAACTGTGGAACCTTCCCCTTGGGGGAGAATCCTTGAATTCTAGAAGGTACCCCATAGCAACTATTTCTAATGCCCAGGGATCCAGAACATCTCTTGCCCAAGCCTGAGCAAAGAGAGAAAGTCTGCCCCCTACTAGATCCGGTCCCGGATCGGGGGCTACCCCTTCATTCTGTCTTGGTAGCAGGAGCAGGCTTCTTGGCCTGTTTACCCTTATTCCAGCCCTGAATGGGTTTCCAGGTTGCTTTGGGCTGGGAAGTGTTATCTTGCTTTGCGACAGCAGAGGTTGCAGCTGGTCCGCTCCTGAAGTTGCGAAAGGAGCGAAAATTAGCCTTGTTTTTGGCCTTAAACGGCCTATCTTGTGGAAGGGCATGACCCTTGCCCCCAGTGATATCTAGTCTTCCCCTTGAAGGGAATATTTAACAGTTTTGTTTTGGACGACACATTTTCAATTTAGCCGGATACATTAAGGAAAAGTTCTTCCCTTCCTTCACCAACCGTGTACAGATATGCGAGAATGCTTTCCTTTTGCTTGCAGTCTCATTTGAAAAATCTTGAAAGATTAAAATTCTGCCTTCTTTATAGGTTAGCTGGTGTGACTTTCTATAGGCTCTCAAGATAGCCCATTTACTTTGAAAGCACAGATATTTCACCACCACAGCTCTGGGTCTAGGTGGTCTTGTCTCAGAAGCTTCCATTATTCGTCCCACCCGATGGGCTCTTTTCTACCACAAATCTCGCTCCTCCTCCCTCTATTTCCTGTAGTGAAGGCAAAATTATTTCTGCAAAATGAATCAAATTTTCTAGTTTAACCTCTTCGCCCAATTATCCTTAAATTGTTTTGTCTGCTTCTATCCTCCAATTCTTCAACTTTAGCTTCCAATTTCACATTTTGCTTTATTAATAAGTTAAGTTTGATATCCTGGGTGTTTAAGTTGTCTTCACAATATGAGATTCTTTGCTCCATTTCTGTGAGCCGCTCATTTTGCCTCTTCATCTCCTCCATAATTAAAGCCAATTTTATATGTATCTCTTCCATTTTAGGCAAGATTAATGCAGAAACTTGATTAGCAATAATATTGGCCTCACTTTCCTCACTTTTCTCTTCCAATAATGATGAGCCAGAAATATTGATATTTTTGTTAGGTTTTCTTTCCCCTGTTTTTTGTTTTGGTAAAATTTTCTGAGATTTCAGGTATTTATCCATCCGAAACCTTTCCTTTATTATTACACATATATCAGTTTGTCAACTTGTTAGCTCTTTGAAGCAAATAGGGGAAGTTTTTGCTCTCAAACCTTATAATATGTTGCTTTATCTTTAAGAGGTGAAGAGATTCCAAAGTTTTAGGGGATGTGGGGAAGGGGCTTGCATTCATACCATCCGTCATAAACCAGCATAAACCTTTATACTTAAAGGGACACTCAATCAAAATTAAACTTTCATTATTCAGATAGAACATGCAATTTTAAACAACTTCCTAATTTACTTCCATTAACAAAATATGTCTTTTTAGATTTAAACTTTGTGAGTCACCATCTCTACTGAGCATGTGCAAGAATAAATGTGTATGCATTTGTGAATGGCTGATTGCTGTCACATGATACGTGTATGCATTTGTGATTGGCTGATGGCTGTCATATGGTACAGGGGGAGTGGAAAAAGACATAACTTAAAATTGTCAGAATTTTTTTTACTACTCATTTGAAGTTCAGACTAAGTGCTATTGCATTGTCTTGTTATCTTGCATTTGTTGATTATGCAAATCTACAGTGTTGACTGGTCCTTTAAGAGGCAGAAAGTTCCAAAGCTGCTTTTATAGTTAGCCTGGTTTAACAAAAATTCATATTTTCTTTCAGCAGTGAAAAAAACAGAATTTATGCTTACCTGATAAATTACTTTCTCTTACAGGTGTATTCAGTCCACGGATTCATCCTTACTTATGGGATATTCTCAATCCCTACAGGAAGTGGCAAAGAGAGCACACAGCAAAGCTGTCCATATAGCTCCCCTCAGGCTCCGCCCCCCCAGTCATTCGACCGACGGTTAGGAGAAAAAGGAGAACCATAGGGTGCAGTGGTGACTGTAGTTATTGTAAATTAAATTTGAACCTGACTTAAATATCAGGGTGGGCCGTGGACTGAATACACCTGTAAGAGAAAGTAATTTATCAGGTAAGCATAAATTCTGTTTTCTCTTACTTGGTGTATTCAGTCCACGGATTCATCCTTACTTGTGGGATACCAATACCAAAGCAATAGGACACGGATGAAGGGAGGGAACAAGTCAGGTAACCTAAACGAAGGCACCACTGCTTGCAAAACCTTTCTCCCAAAAATAGCCTCCGCAGAAGCAAAAGTATTGAATTTATAAAATTTGGCGAATGTATGCAGAGAAGACCAAGTCGCTGCCTTACAAATCTGTTCAACAGAAGCCTCATTCTTGAAAGCCCATGTGAAAGCCACAGCTCTGGTGGAATGAGCTGTAATTCGTTCAGGAGGCTGCTTACCAGCAGTCTCATAAGCCAATCGGATGATGCTCTTCAGCCAGAATGACAGAGAGGTAGCAGTCGCTGTCTGACCTCTCCTCTTACCAGAATACACAACAAACAAGGATGATGTTTGTCTGAAATCTTTGGTTGCTTTTAGATAGAACTTTAAAGCACAAACCAAATCAAGATTGTGCAACAGTCGTTCCGTCTTAGAAACTGAATTAGGGCACAGAGAAGGAACAATAATTTCCTGGTTAATATTCCTATTAGAAACCACCTTTGGAAGGAAACCAGGTTTAGTACGTAAGACAACCTTATCTGCATAGAACACCAGATAGGGTGAATCACACTGCAAAGCAGACAATTCTGAAATTCTTCGAGCAGAAGAAATAGCTACTAAAAACAAAACTTTCCAAGATAATAACTTGAAGAACTGAAAGAACTAAATTGGTCTACAGGTCTGTAGACAGGCTTGATTCTAACTAGGGCCTGTGCAAACACCTGAATGTCTGGTACAGCTGCCAGACGCTTGTGTAACAGAATAGACAGAGCAGATATCTGTCCTTTTAAGGAACTAGCTGACAGACCTTTCTCCAAACCTTCTTGGAGAAAAGACAATATCCTTGGAATCCTAACCTTACTCCACGAGTAACCCTTGGATTCACACCAACAAAGATATTTCCGCCATATCTTATGGTAAATTTTCCTGGTGACAGGCTTTCTGGCCTGTATCAGAGTATCTATAAAGGACCTTGGATTAGAAGATCCTGCCTCAATGGCAATTTCCATGGTGGGACCGATGACATGTCCACTAGGTCTGCATACCAAGTCCTACGTGGCCACGCAGGTGCTATCAGAATTACCGAAGCCTTCTCCTGTTTGATTCTGGCTATTAGCCGAGGGAGAAGAGGAAACGGTGGAAAGACATAAGTTAGACTGAATGACCAAGGCGCTATTAATGCATCTATCAATGCCGCCTTGGGATCCCTGGATCTAGATCCGTAAAGGGGAAGTTTGGTGTTCTGACGGGACGCCATCAGATCTAACTCTGGAATGCCCCAAAGCTGGGTCAGCTGAGCAAAGACCTCCGGGTGGAGTTCCCACTCCCCCGGATGGAAAGTCTGACGACTTAGAAAATCCGTCTCCCAGTTGTCTACCCCTGGGATGTGAATTGCAGATAGATGGCAGGAGTGATCCTCCGCCCATTTGATGATCTTGGTTACTTCCTTCATCGCTAGGGAACTCTTTGTTCCTCCCTGATGATTGATGTACGCCACAGTCGTGATGTTGCTCGACTGAAACCTGATGAATTTGGCCTCTGCTAGTTGAGGCCACGCCTGGAGCGTATTGAATATCGCACTCAGCTCCAAAATGTTTATCGGAAGAAGAGATTCTTCCCGAGACCATAGTCCCTGAGCCTTCAGGGAGTTCCAGACCGCACCCCAGCCTACCAGACTGGCATCGGTCGTGACAATGATCCACTCTGGTCTGCGAAAACTCATTCCCTGAGACAGGTGAACTTGAGACAATCACCAGAGAAGAGAATCTCTGGTTCTTTGATCCATTTGAATTTGAGGAGACAAATCTGCGTAATCTCCATTCCACTGTTTGAGCATGCATTGAGCCACGGAAGGCCGAGGAATGGAATGAAGAACTCGGCAAGTATTCAGCAGTTTTGACTTCCTGACCTCTGTCAGAAAGATTTTAATTTCTACCGAGTCTATTAGTGTTCCCAGAAAGGGAACCCTTGTGAGCGGGGACAGAGAACTCTTTTCTACGTTCACCTTCCACCCATGAGACCTTAGAAAGGCCAGAACGATGTCCGTATGAGCCTTGGCTCTGTGAAAGGACGACGCCTGTATTAATATGTCGTCTAGGTAAGGTGCTACTGCAATGCCCCGTGGTCTTAGAACCGCTAGAAGGGACCCTAGCACCTTTGTGAAAATTCTGGGAGCGGTGGCCAACCCGAAAGGAAGGGCCACGAACTGGTAATGTTTGTCCAGAAAGGCGAACCTTAGGAACTGATGGTGATCTTTGTGGATAGGAATATGTAGGTATGCATCCTTTAGATCCACGGTAGTCATATATTGACCTTCCTGGATCATCGGCAAGATTGTCCGAATGGTTTCCATCTTGAAAGACGGAACTCTGAGGAATTTGTTTAGAATCTTTAGATCCAGGATTGGCCTGAAAGTTCCCTCTTTTTTGGGAACTACGAACAGGTTTGAGTAAAAGCCCAGTCCTTGTTCTGCAATTGGAACTGGGTGTATTACTCCCATTTTTAGGAGATCTTCTACACAGCGTAAGAACGCCTGTTTCTTTGTTTGGTCTGAAGACAAACGAGAACTGTGGAACCTTCCCCTTGGGGGAGAATCCTTGAATTCTAGAAGGTACCCCATAGCAACTATTTCTAATGCCCAGGGATCCAGAACATCTCTTGCCCAAGCCTGAGCAAAGAGAGAAAGTCTGCCCCCTACTAGATCCGGTCCCGGATCGGGGGCTACCCCTTCATTCTGTCTTGGTAGCAGGAGCAGGCTTCTTGGCCTGTTTACCCTTATTCCAGCCCTGAATGGGTTTCCAGGTTGCTTTGGGCTGGGAAGTGTTATCTTGCTTTGCGACAGCAGAGGTTGCAGCTGGTCCGCTCCTGAAGTTGCGAAAGGAGCGAAAATTAGCCTTGTTTTTGGCCTTAAACGGCCTATCTTGTGGAAGGGCATGACCCTTGCCCCCAGTGATATCTAGTCTTCCCCTTGAAGGGAATATTTAACAGTTTTGTTTTGGACGACACATCCGCCGACCATGATTTGAGCCAAAGTGCTCTTCGCGCCATGATGGCAAAACCTGAGTTTTTTGCCGCTAGTTTAGCTAACTGGAAAGCGGCATCAGTGATAAAAGAATTAGCCAGCTTTAGAGCATGAATTCTATCCATGACCTCATCGTATGAAGTCTCCCTCTGGAGCAACTCCTCCAGGGCCTCGAACCAAAAAGCCGCTACAGTAGTTACAGGAATTATGCAGGCAATTGGTTGAAGTAGAAAACCTTGCTGAACAAAAATTTTCTTCAGCAATCCTTACAATTTTTTATCCATAGGATCTTTGAAAGCACAACTGTCCTCTATTGGTATAGTTGTACGCTTAGCAAGTGTTGAAACTGCCCCCTCCACATTAGGGACCATCTGCCACTCGTCCCGCCTGGGGTCATTTATGGGGAACATTTTCTTAAAGATAGGGGGGAACAAAGGGTACCCCTGGTCTCTCCCACTCCCTAGTCCCAATATCCGCCACCCTCTTTGGGATCGGAAATGCTTCAGTGTATACGGGGATCTCTAAAAACCTGTCCATCTTACACAATTTTCTGGGACCACCATGGGGTCACAATCATCCAGCATAGCTAAAACCTCCTTAAGCAGTATGCTTAAGTGTTCCAGCTTAAATTTAATCGCTAAGGAATCTGAATCTGCCCGCTGAGAAACTTTCCCTGTATCAGAAATTTCTCCCTCAGACAGACCTTCCCTCACTGCTACTTCTGAGTTTTGTGAGGGTACTACAGATAAATTATCCACAGCGTCTGATTGCTCATCCTCTGTATTTAAAACTGAGCTATCGTGCTTTCTTGGAAAAACTGGCAGTTTGGATAAAAATGCTGCAAGGGAATTATCCATCACTGCTGCTAATTGTTGTAAAGTAATAGGGGCCAATGCGCTAGAGGTACTAGGCATCGCTTGCGCGGGCGTAACTGGTGTAGACACGTGGGGGGAGGAAGAAGGACTATCCTCATTACCCTCCGTTAAGGAATCATCTTGGGCAGCATTTTTAATTGTCACTGGATGATCTTTAAAATGCTTAGATGTTTTTGCACACTTTAAACATAAATGCAATGGGGGTACTGCCATGGCTTTTGAACATAAAGAACAAGGTCTATCTGAAGGCTCAGACATGTTTGACAGACTCAGACAACACTAAAATATTGAAAAAAATACTTTTTGCAAAAACGTTACTGTCTCTTTAAATAATAAAAGGCACACACTTTTTTACCAAATCATCAAAAAACATCCAATCTTAATGAAATTCACCACATGATCCTAATGCCTTGAAATGATTGCACACAAATTTTCAAATCGTTTAACCCCTTAATGCCCAAACCGGAGCAAAATGAAGTAAACACGCGGTTTAACCCACTACAGTACGATGCCACAGTCTTTGCTGTGGCTTTACCTTCCTTTAGGGTTAATTGCAGGTGTAAATTAAGCCTCCCTGAAGTCCTCCTGTACTCTAAAGGCTCTGCACATGAAGCTGCATGGAGCTGTGTTGCAAATTAACTGCGCAATTGAGGCGCGAAAATGAGGCCCCCTCCTTCATTACTCCAGAGTTATGGGGCCTTTCTGAGTCAGATTAGCTGTCTTACAAAATGCCAGGCGTAAAAAAGTCCCCAAAAAGTGTTTCCAACGTCTAAAACGCTTAATAAGTAATCGATTTAGCCCATCACAGTGTCTGTCAGTATTAAAGCCCTTAACTGAAGCCATCATTCTATACTGTGTCTCAGAAAATGGCTTACCTTCCCTCATGGGATTTCTGTCAGTCTTCTAGCACTACCAGGTCTTGTTAGAAAAATGACTGAACATACCTTAAGCAGTTAAGCCTGCAAACTGTTCCCCCCAACTGAAGTTCTCCTGTACTCAACAGTCCTGTGTGGGAACAGCAATGAATTTTAGTTACAACATGCTAAAATCTTTTTCCTCTCAGCAGAAATCAACATCACTTTCTGCCTCAGAGTAAATAGTACAAACCGGCACTATTTTAAAATAACAAACTCTTGATTGAAGAAATAAATACTACAAATCTAACACCACATACTCTTTACCCTCCCGTGGAGATGCTACTTGTTAGAGCGGCAAAGAGAATGACTGGGGGGGTGGAGCCTGAGGGGAGCTATATGGACAGCTTTGCTGTGTGCTCTCTTTGCCACTTCCTGTAGGAATTGAGAATATCCCACAAGTAAGGATGAATCCGTGGACTGAATACACCAAGTAAGAGAAATTGCAGACCCAACCACCATTAATTTTGTATCAGCCACTCATACGCCCTTTTTGTTAGTTAACAAAATAATTACACTCAAAGTTCATACAGATGGGCCCAAAGCTAACCTCCTCTCCCTTTTCCCTTATTGTTTAAGAAATTCAAGGAGTTTTTCTACAACAGGGAGGGAGGGTAGATGTGTGCTTAAGCTGGTATATTCAATTATACTTCTTAATGTCCAAATATTCTAGCTTCAATATCACAGACTTAGATATTCACTCTATTATCCAAAGAGTATTCACATGTCCCTCTATCATTCCTCAATTAGTGCATAGATGTAAACAGTCAGTTCAAGATTTTCAAATGCTGCTTAATTTTAAATGTTAATTTTTTTTTAATTTCATTTTTTTTTCCCCTTCAAAACCGGGTACTACTGCAATCTCTTTACAATGCACCATTTGATAGTAGGAGGGAAGTATAAAGAAGAACAGTACCTTATTCCTTGTATTGTTAAATTTTTCCTTGTGTTGATCCTCTGTAGCTCAGGGCCTGCGTATCTAGGCTTAGGGGGAGGGTCTCATCTGTTGTTAATGGTGGTAGAATTTCTAAAGCAGACTCACCACGTGAGCCTATGCCGTTCCTCCTGGCCGTGGCTTGTACCCGGGTCATCCGGTTCATCCTATTGACGTCACTCTGCCGACCTGCAGACCCACTGTGCCTCCGTGGGTTTGTTGAAATGCAGCCTTGCTGCTAGACAGAGCTAGCTTCTTAGCTTCCGGTAGGTGCTCAATTCTCAGCCCCTTCCCTCTCTGCCTCAAACTGCAGACGCACAGCTCCTCAGCAACTTCCTGTGTGACGTAAGACAACACCACTATGCTACTCCCCCCCCTCTCTTTTGCTGTCTCTCTCCCCCTCTCTTTTGCTGTCTCTATCCCCCTCTCTTTTGCTGTCTCTCTCCCCCCTCTTTTGCTGTCTCTCTCCCCCTCTCTTTTGCTGTCTCTCTCCCTCCTCTCTTTTGCTGTCTCTCTCCCCCCTCTCTTGTGCTGTCTCTCTCCCCCCTCTCTTGTGCTGTCTCTCTCCCCCCTCTCTTTTGCTGTCTCTCTCTGTCTCTCTCTCTCTCTACCCCCCCTCTTCTGTTCTCTCTATCCCCCCTCTTTAGAGCTCTCTGTCTCTTAGCAGCCGGCCCCGGCATCTGTACCTGCCTGGCCCCACCCTTATCATGCCCTACCCCGCTCACGCCACACCCGGCCACACCCACTCTGCACCCGCCCAGTCACACCCACTCCACCACACAACGCCAGGTTAGTTGGAAGGCCAGGTGTGTTTGTCCACTCGCGCAGTCTCTACTGCGCATGACAGCTTCAGACAAACACACTTGGCCTTTTATTATATAGGATATGAAGAGCAAATGATTTTAGGTTGTTAATTTAGTCCTACATTTGTTGTACTGTTATCCAATGGCTTACTTCTATTGTTTTGTTAATTACCATGTGATGCTCAATCCTTAGCAATACTTGCTATTATTCTAAAATTTATAGCTGTCTTATGCCATAGGTTTAACCTCCTCCAAATTTTATTTTTTTTAATATTTTTATTGAGAATCAATTTAGGGCATACAAAGCAAAAATATCAGTTCAGTTTATACAGAAAAGTCATATTCATATGTCCAAGAAAAAGGGAACAAACCAGAAAAACATAGCATAGATACGAGACAATTGCAAAATTAGAAGATATAGTTTTTTTGCCCATTCCTACTATCAGCCTTCAGATTAACCTATGAGGCCACTCTTGGACCTCTCATGGTCATAGAAAAGATATAATGCTAAGAAGGCAATCAAAAGCCGTGAGGGACCACTTTTGGATCCCAAATGATGAATCTCTGTTTTTAATATTTTTAGGATAATACACAGCTTGTAGTTGTTAACCCCTAGAACTGAATAAAACTTCTTAACAGAAATTCCCCATAGAAAAAAGGATATACCAAACAAATAAAATTATGATCTCTCTTATAAGCCTAGTATTAATACAAACTTGTGGGGGAGACGTATAGGGGATATGTATCAAGTATCAAACATGAAGGGCTGCATTTGGACCTTTAGTATTATATGTAGTGAAGAAAATAACATTTCCATTAACACCATTAGTACCCCTGAAGATAGAGCTAAGACACAATAGTACTTGATAGCTTAATAGAAAGCTATGCGACATAGGTTGAAAAGTAATATCTCTGGATTATGGAGGTTGTCCCTGAGCCCAAACCATGGACCAAAGGCAGAATATAAGTTAGGATCACAGGTAGGAAAACCTAAACTAGAACATCTTAATCATATATTACCTCGAAGTCACGTTACAGTGACGGAAACGCGTCGGCGGGCGGAGCTTGGTACACAACGAGTCCTAACTCTCCATACTCAGCTTACTTCTAGCGGGCATTTAAAAACTTATAATAGATACTGCCCGGGGGTTAGTTGTCATACCATACGGATTCCCCTAATAGGGGTCTGCACATTAACGCCTAGGCGTTCTGACGGGTACATCCCTGCCTACTCATTTGAATCAATCCTATGATTAGATGGTATGCACGATATCCCACATAGACCACACAATTGAATCTAATCTGAGAGCTACATGTATCTACACTCTTAGCGTGTGCTGTTTGGTGATTGTGAATTGCTATATGTATGGAATGATTATTTAGTTGACACTTTAGGGATTCAGTCAGAAATCGGCTGACTTTGTTCAATCAAAGCAGTACGCAGGTAGGAGGACGCCTTTGAGCGCATAGTCAGAGTACATAATCAGTGTGAATACTGGCATGTGAAAATATGAATGTGAATCTGACAACCTGCTGATATAATCAGTGTGAATACTGGTTTACCAATACACGAATATTGTTCTGAGCATTTCTGACCTTAAGTACCCTAATTTATTTAGACTGGACCACAGTATACCAGGTCTCTAGCCCTTATAATTTTAATTCATGAGATAGTACATAATACTGGCTTTATATCATTAGAATCTTGGAAGTGACAATTCCCATTATTCTACACAGCAGTATGTATCTCTCTCTTTCTTTTTAAAAATGGGTGGATGTAAGGTAAATAGTTTTGAATAACTAGTTTGGAAGTGAATATACCCATTCCCTGATACTATTTACACCATTCCACTCATGGTAATGTCTTTTTGCATATATGTTCAATAAAGTGTAATTTTTTCAAAACCTACTATATATCATTATCTAGTGTATAATTCTGCACTTGGCTTTAACGCCACAAATCCCCTCACTTTCCCTAATCTTATTCTCTTCTCTCATATATTACCTCCCCTATGGGATATTAAGACCAGGGGCGCGATCCGATATACGGCGTAGTTTGCAGCGCAAGCGAGGGAACCCATGTCACCCGCAGTTTCAGCTCGCATCTCGAGCTATCCAATATACGGTGCCATCAGTTGCTAATGTGCCGTAAATCGGATAAACCAGCGATGTCCAGAAATCTGCGTAAGTACAAATTTCTGGCATCGCCAGTGACTTACGCCACGTTAGAAACTGCCGGCGCCTACAAAACCTGACAAAAGTATGAAATCACCCGCACTGTCTAACACGCCTCCTAAACATAGCCCGACACGTCTAACACGCCTCCCTAACATAGCCCGACACGTCTAACCCTCTATCCGCTATCCCCCCTCACTATCCTAACAATAAAATATGTATTAACCCCTAAACCGCCGCTCCCGGACCCCGCCGCCACCTAATAAAGTTATTAACCCCTAAACCGCCGCTCCCGGACCCTGCCGCCAGCTATATTAAATCTATAACCCCCTAAAGTGAGCCCCTACCCCACCGCCATCTATTTTAAAATTATTAACCCCTAATTTAATCCCCCTACCCCGCCGCCATCTATATTAAATTATTTAACCCCTAAAATACTAAACTATCCCTACCACTAAACTTAAGTCTAACCCTACAAATAGCCCTGAAAAGGGCTTTTTGCGTGGCATTACCCCAAAGTAAACTGCTCTTTTGCCAGCCCTTAAAAGGGCTTTTTGCGGGGCATGCCCCAAAGAAAACTGCTCTTTTACCAGCCCTTAAAAGGGCTTTTGGCGGGGCTTTGTCACAAAGTAATCAGCTCTTTTGCCTACAATCTAAATCCCCCTACACCGCTGCCACCTATAATAAATGTATTAACCCCTAATCTAATCCCCCTACACCGCCGCCACCTATTTTAACTATATTAACCCTAATTATATTAGGGTTAATATAGTTAATATCGTTATTATATTATATATATATTAAGTATAATAGCCCTATCTAACTCTAACATCCTTAACTAAACTCTTATTAAGATAAATCTAATATTAATATTATTAATGAAAATATTCCTATTTAAATCTAAATACTTACCTATAAAATAAACCCTAAGATAGCTACAATGTAATTAATAATTACATTGTAGCTATTTTAGGGTTTATATTTATTTTACAGGTAACTTGGTATTTATTTTAACTAGGTACAATAGCTATTAAATAGTTAATAACTATGTAATAGCTACCTAGTTAAAATAATTACCAAATTACCTGTAAAATAAATCCTAACCTAAGTTACAAATACACCTACACTATCAATAAATTAAATAAACTACAAATATCTAAACTAAAATACAATTAAATAAACTAAACTAAATTACAAAAAATAAAAAAAAGATTACAAGATTTTTAAGCTAATTACACCTATTCTAAGCCCCCTAATAAAATAATAAAGCCCCCTAAAATAAAAAAAAATTCCCTACCCTATTCTAAATTAAAAAAGTTCAAAGCTCTTTTACCTTACCAGCCCTTAAAAGGGCCTTTTGCGGGGCATGCCCCAAAGAAAACTGCTCTTTTGCCTGAAAAAAAAACACAATACCACCCCCCAACATTAAAACCCACCACCCACATACCCCTAATCTAACCCAAACCCCCCTTAAATAAACCTAACACTACCCCCCTGAAGATCTCCCTACCTTGTCTTCACCCAACCGGGCCGAACTCCTCATCCGATCCGGGCGATGTCTTTATCCAAGCGGCAGCAAAGTCTTCTTCCATCCGGCGGCATCTTCCATCAAGCGGCATCTTCAATCTTCTTTCTTCGCTCCTCCGACGCGGAGCATCCATCCCGGCCGACGACTGAACGACGAATGAGGTACCTTTAAATGACGTCATCCAAGATGGCGTCCGTCGAATTCCGATTGGCTGATAGGATTCTATCAGCCAATCGGAATTAAGGTAGAAAAATCTGATTGGCTGATTGAATCAGCCAATCAGATTCAAGTTCAATCCGATTGGCTGATTGGTTCAGCCAATCGGATTGAACTTTAATCTGATTGGCTGATTGAATCAGCCAATCAGATTTTTCTACCTTAATTCCGATTGGCTGATAGAATACTATCAGCCAATTGGAATTCGACGGACGCCATCTTGGATGACGTCATTTAAAGGTACCTCATTCGTCGTTCAGTCGTCGGCCGGGATGGATGCTCCGCGTCGGAGGAGCGAAGAAAGAAGATGCCGCTTGATGGAAGATGCCGCCGGATGGAAGAAGACTTTGCTGCCGCTTGGATAAAGGCATCGCCCGGATCGGATGAGGAGTTCGGCCCGGTTGGGTGAAGACAAGGTAGGGAGATTGTTAGATTTGGCTTTGTCTCTGAAGTGATATAGTATTTCTTAAAGGATTCTCAGTTGCGGAACAAAATTGTAAGTTTGTATCACAGATTATTCAAGCTATAACAAATTGTAAAGTAACAGCAAGGAAAAGAAATGTGAGTTATTCTAATAATTACTTAAATCCAAAGCAAATGGTTAGAGCAAAAGGAAAAGAAAGAGCAATAATTAAGACTGAGAGCTGACAAGCTTAGCTAAGCTGAATCTCCCTAACAATAGCTACCTAAATCAATACTGATTTCCACAGATTACTCTTTATACCTGTTGCTTCACAGGAGCGTGAATACCCACTGCAGAGTATGGAGCAGAAATGTATACAGAAGGGCTCTCCTAAAATAGGTTATGCAAAGTTCATACTTCAGTAAATACTGCTCTGTGGATGCGCAGCGCTGCGGTAGCTCAGAGGTTGTGAGACCGATCAGCCCGGTACCTGTTACGTCACAGGGGGCGTGGTCTTATGCCGGGAAACGGCTTGTTGGGATTCCGGTAGGGAAACAAGCTGTGTAGCAGCAAACGCTGAACAGTAAGTGGCAAGCTGATAAGTAGAGATGCGGAAAGATTCCTAGACAAGTCAGTATGTAAATGTTTCAGTCCATCCGCGGTAAATCCGGAGAAAGCCTGAGCTGTTTGGGAAGTCCGTTTGTACACAATCTTTTAGTAAACAGGTTCCGGTATGATAGTCCTGAAGTATGAAATCCAGTAGCAAAGATGTGAATGAGAATGAGTATGAAAACTCCAGAATGCAGGATTTCTGAGAGAGGCTTTTTGTAAGAGAGCTGGCTGTCAGCACTTCGGTGCAGCGAGACAAACAGGTCTGTATTAACAAAATACTAAGCACCTGTCTGATCTTGAGTGACAGGATTTATAGAGGAAGTGGGAGGAGAATAGAAAAGGTGAAATCCTGACAGAGATCTTCAGGGGGGTAGTGTTAGGTTTATTTAAGGGGGGTTTGGGTTAGATTAGGGGTATGTGGGTGGTGGGTTGTAATGTTGGGGGGTGGTATTGTGTTTTTTTTTCAGGCAAAAGAGCAGTTTTCTTTGGGGCATGCCCCGCAAAAGGCCCTTTTAAGGGCTGGTAAGGTAAAAGAGCTTTGAACTTTTTAATTTAGAATAGGGCAGGGAATTTTTTTTATTTTGGGGGGGCTTTATTATTTTATTAGGGGGCTTAGAATAGGTGTAATTAGCTTAAAAATCTTGTAATCTTTTTTTTCTTTTTTGTAATTTAGTGTTTGTTTGTTTTTGTAATTTAGTTTAGTTTATTTAATTGTATTTTAGTTTAGATATTTGTAGTTTATTTAATTTATAGATAGTGTAGGTGTATTTGTAACTTAGGTTAGGATTTATTTTACAGGTAAATTGGTAATTATTTTAACTAGGTAGCTATTAACTATTTAATAGCTATTGTACCTAGTTAAAATAAATACCAAGGCCTAGATTTGGAGTTTGGCGGTAGCCGTGAAAACCAGCGTTAGAGGCTCTTAACGCTGGTTTTGGGCTACCGCCGGTATTTGGAGTCATTAAAAAAAGGGTCTAACGCTCACTTTTCAGCCGCGACTTTTCCATACCGCAGATCCCCTTACGTCAATTGCGTATCCTATCTTTTCAATGGGATCTTCCTAACTCCGGTATTTAGAGTCGTGTCTGAAGTGAGCGTTAGAATTCTAACGACAAAACTCCAGCCGCAGAAAAAAGTCAGTAGTTAAGAGCTTTCTGGGCTAACGCCGGTTTATAAAGCTCTTAACTACTGTGCTCTAAAGTACACTAACACCCATAAACTACCTATGTACCCCTAAACCAAGGCCCCCCCACATCGCCGACCCTCGGTTAAATTTTTTTAACCCCTAATCTGCCGACCGCCACCTACATTATACTTATGTACCCCTAATCTGCTGCCCCTAACACCGCTGACCCCTATATTATATTTATTAACCCCTAACCTGCCCCCCACAACGTCGCAGCCAGCTACCTACAATAATTAACCCCTAATCTGCCGACCGCAAAGAGCCGCCACCTACATTATAGCTATGTACCCCTAATCTGCTGCCCCTAACACTGCCGACCCCTATATTATATTTATTAACCCCTAATCTGCCCCCCTCAACGTCGCCTCCACCTGCCTACACTTATTAACCCCTAATCTGCCGAGCGGACCGCACCGCTACTATAATAAAGTTATTAACCCCTAATCCGCCTCACTAACCCTATAATAAATAGTATTAACCCTAATCTGCCCTCCCTAACATCGCCGACACCTAACTTCAATTATTAACCCCTAATCTGCCGACTGGAGCTCACCGCTATTCTAATAAATGTATTAACCCCTAAAGCTAAGTTAAATATAATTTTAATCTAATGAAATTAATTAACTCTTCTTAAATAAATTATTCCTATTTAAAGCTAAATACTTACCTGTAAAATAAATCCTAATATAGCTACAATATAAATTATATTTATATTATAGCTATTTTAGGATTAATATTTATTTTACAGGTAACTTTGTATTTATTTTAACCAGGTACAATAGCTATTAAATAGTTAAGAACTATTTAATAGCTAAAATAGTTAAAATAATTACAAATTTACCTGTAAAATAAATCCTAACCTAAGTTACAATTAAACCTAACACTACACTATCAATAAATTAATTAAATAAAATACCTATAATTATCTACAATTAAACCTAACACTACACTATCAATAAATAAATTAAATACAATTCCTACAAATAAATACAATGAAATAAACTAACTAAAGTACAAAAAATAAAAAAGAACTAAGTTACAAAAAATAAAAAAATATTTACAAACATTAGAAATATATTACAACAATTTTAAACTAATTACACCTACTCTAAGCCCCCTAATAAAATAACAAAGCCCCCCAAAATAAAAAAATGCCCTACCCTATTCTAAATTACTAAAGTTCAAAGCTCTTTTACCTTACCAGCCCTGAACAGGGCCCTTTGCGGGGCATGCCCCAAGAAGTTCAGCTCTTTTGCCTGTAAAAAAAAACATACAATACCCCCCCCAACATTACAACCCACCACCCACATACCCCTAATCTAACCCAAACCCCCCTTAAATAAACCTAACACTAAGCCCCTGAAGATCTCCCTACCTTGAGTCGTCTTCACCCAGCCGAGCCAAATTCTTCATCCAAGCGGAGCAAGAAGAGGTCCTCCATCCGGTAGAAGTCTTCATCCAAGCGGGGCAGAAGAGGTCTTCCATCCGATTGAAGTCTTCATCCAAGCGGAATCTTCTATCGTCATCCATCCGGAGCGGAGCGGCAGCATCCTGAAGACCTCTGACGCGGAACATCCATCCTGGCCGACGACTGAACGACGAATGACGGTTCCTTTAAATGACGTCATCCAAGATGGCGTCCCTCGAATTCCGATTGGCTGATAGGATTCTATCAGCCAATCGGAATTAAGGTAGGAATATTCTGATTGGCTGATGGAATCAGCCAATCAGAATCAAGTTCAATCCGATTAGCTGATCCAATCAGCCAATCAGATTGAGCTCGCATTCTATTGGCTGTTCCGATCAGCCAATAGAAGACGGGTGATTTCATACTTTAGTCAGGTTTTGTAGGCGCCGGCAGTTTCTAACGTGGCGTAAGTCACTGGCGACGCCAGAAATTTGTACTTACGCAGATTTCTGGACATCGCTGGTTTATCCGACTTACGGCATACTTATAATATACGGATTACTTTGGATGCACCCGGGGCACTTGTTGCCTACTAGTTACAGTGAGTGCGGAGCTCTGGGACTGTTTTATAATATAATAACGATATTAACTATATTAACCCTAATATAATTAGGGTTAATATAGTTAATATAGCTGGCGGCGGTGTAGGGGGATTAGATTAGGGGTTAATGTGTTTAATATAGGCGGCGGCGGTGTAGGGGGATTAGATTAGGGGTTAATGTGTTTAATATAGGTGGCGGCGGTGTAGGGGGATGTAGATTAGATGCAAAAGATCAGTTTACTTTGTGACAAAGCCCCGCCAAAAGCCCTTTTAAGGGCTGGTAAAAGAGCTGAATTCTTTAGGGCATGCCCCACAAAAAGCCCTTTTAAGGGCTGGCAATAGAGCAGTTTACTTTGGGGTAATGCCACGCAAAAAGCCCTTTTCAGGGCTATTTGTAGGGTTAGACTTAGGTTTAGTGGTAGGGATAGTTTAGTATTTTAGGGGTTAAATAATTTAATATAGCTGGCAGCAGGGTAGGGGGATTAGATTAGGGGTTAAAAAATTTAATATAGGTGGCGGCGGGGTAGGGGGATTAAATTAGGGGTTAATAATTTTAAAATAGATGGCGGCGGGGTAGGAGCTCACTTTAGGGGGTAGGTAAGGTAGATGGCGGCGGTGTAAGGGGCTCACTTTAGTGGGTAGGTAAGGTAGATGGCGGCGGTGTAAGGGGCTCACTTTAGGGGGTAGTTTAATATAGTTGGCGATGGTGTAGGGGGATCACATTAGGGGGTAGTTAATGTAGGTGTCGGCAGGGTCCGGGAGCGACGGTTTAGGGGTTAAATATTTTATTAGGGATTGCGGCGGGGGATCGCGGTTGACAGGTAGATAGACATTGCGCATGCGTTAGGTGTTAGGTTTATTTAGCAGGTAGTTTAGGGAGTTACGGGGCTCCAATAGTCAGCATAAGGCTTACTACGGCTGCTTTTTTTGGATACCAAACTGCGCTGGTTTGGTATACCTGCCTGTGGCCCAAAAAACTACGGGCGACGGCAGAAATATATGCGCGTAACTTCTAGGTTACGCCGTATATGTGATACCAAACCAGTGCAAATATTGGCGTCGCCAGCTTTTGCGGGCGACGATTTTTATCAGATCGGGCCCTAGAAGTGCTATGACTGTGTCTTAGGTTAATTCTGATCATGTCCTGCAAGCGACTTCTATATACTGTAGGAAGATTATGCATGCTATAATATACCAGCGGCCCAGTAATAGGGTCAGTAGAACAATCTTGGGTAAACTGATATTATAGAGGAAGCATGACTTGTAGCTTCTGGTCCACTCTAAAGAAACCACAGGTAGAAAAAGTACTTTCTATGAGCTTCATTTTAACCCTTTATATATTATTTTAGGAATCATATTATATAAATAAGCCTAGAAATCTAAAAGTTTGAAAATTATGCCACATTGTCAAATCTACTATCGTGCACAAGGAAAAACATGTTTTATGAATTGAACAGAGAAGCCTCAGCATAGCCTTTAACACACACACTAAATATGTAATTAACCTGTATAATAATTTTTAGACCAATGTGAACTTTAAACTATAGGACCTGTCCAAGGGTCTCATCTTAGTAGGAGTAATTTCTATGAGCTACATTTTGGCCCTGTATAAAATATTTTAAGAGTCCTATATTGTAGATAAGTATTATTGAGCATAAGAGAAAAAAAAAGTTCTATGAGTTAAACAGAGAAACCTCAACATAAACTTAAACACACACAGTAATTACGCAGTGAACATTTGTAATACTTTTTAAACCAATGTTTACTCAAATTATAGGACCTGTCCCAGTCTCTCATTATAGTCAATAAACGTTAGCAAAAGGTGCTGGGCGATCATGTCGAGTACTTTACCAGTCTTTAAATAATTCATCCTATACCGGACCGGCAAAGTGAAGGGATAACAATTATACAAAGACTGCTGCTCCAGAATGAGAACTCTACTCTCTCCAGAACGACACACCGAGAGCCAGCTTTGGCCTGCAACACCCACATGGTAGAAGTAGGCTTTATTAACTCTATAAAGAGCATTGAGCTATTTGGATCCATGCCAAACATATTCATAGCATCTTTCCCGGAGTCATCGCACCAGTCTGTAGACCTTATTAGGTGAGGAGCCCCATGCCGAGGGCGCCTTCCCGGCGCACGGCACACCTCCATGCTCAATGTAAGCAGTCTTGGTCTGGGAGAATAAGACCATTGCTCCGTGGCCATATCCTCAGCTGATATAGTTAAGTCCCTGCAGCTAAATGGGACATCCTCAGTCATTGCAACTAGCCGGGAAATCCGATGAACTGCTCTCTCCATCAAAGGTGTCCCATCCGGTAAGACCGGTAGCAAGGCCTCACAGGGTTCACTACTGGGCATTGTCCAATCTAGATGCGGTTGTATCTCGGCAGTCCCAGCCAGAGTTGACTAAAGAGTCATCAAAGATCTCCTCCAGTTGTATAGCTTGCCAATCTATCAGCCGTGGCAGAGTGTCAGAAGCTTCCAAGAGGGTTGAGTGTAGGCTCCTTATAAATATCTGTATGTGGTCATTTAATGCCTCTAGCAATGACGTTTCACAGTTTTGCAGCGCAGCCATGTTAAGCTTGAAATAGTAAGTGCGATAAACCTTCCAGTCACAACAGTTACAGCTATTTCCAGTGCTGCTATCCACAGGAGGTCACAAATCAGTAAAAATGTTACATGTATTTGATAGCTTACCGCTATTTTACCCGGATTACCGGGGGGGCGGTTAGGTAGAGGACGGTCTTGGATAAGGCCGCAGCTGCACTCCTCTCCATTCCAGTATCAGGGAGCTGAGATTAGGGTCAATTCTTATAGCAATCTATTCAGGGTACATAGAAGAGGCGCATTAGCTAAAAATTAATCGTAGATGTTGTAGTTAGTGAGTGATATGCAGCCGATATAACAACTCATCTGCTCAGACTCTGAGATAAGCGGCCATCTTGCTCAAACCTCCTCCAAATATTATTGTCTGTTTACTTAACATCTCACTCTGACCAGACCAGAAACTAACTTTCCAATTGGCCTTTCAAATTGTCTTTGATTAGCAATCAACTAAATTTATTGGACTCGACTGACTGCCCTGCCTGCATATATTTCACGCTAGTTTGGGATGTGCATTGCTACAATAGCATATTGTTAGACCTGGCAGCTTTTTGGCGTGTCTCCCCTGTCTTTTTGCCTTCTGACCTCCTGGTTTTGGACTCTGTTTTTGCTGGTTTATTGTCTCTGCGCACTTTACCACTGCTAATCAGTGCTAAAGTGCAAGTGCCCCCTAGGTAAATTGTACTGTTGATTGGTTTATCCATGATTGGCATATTTGATTTACTGGTAAGTCCCTAGTAAGTGCACTAGAGGTGCCTAGGGCCTGCAAATCAAATGCTACTAGTGGGCCTGCAGCACTGGTTGTGCCACCCACATAAGTAGCCCTGTAATCATGTCTCAGACCTGCCACCGCAGTGTCTGTGTGTGCATTTTTCAACTGTCAATTCGACTTGGCAATTGTACCCACTTGCCAGGCCTAAACCTTCCCTTTTCTTACATGTAAGACACCCCTAGGTAGCCCCATGGGCAGGGTGCAGTGTATGGTTAAGGTAGGACATATAGCAATATGGTTTATATGTCCTAACAGTGAAATACTGCCAAATTCGGTTTTCACTGTTGCAAGACCTATCTCTTTCATAGGTTAACATGGGGGCTACCTTTATAAATGATTAAAGTTTAGATTCCCTTTGAGAGCAGATGGACAGGTGGATTTGGGGTCCCTGAGCTCACAATTTAAAAATACATCTTTTAGTAAAATTGGTTTTGAGATTGTGTGTTCGAAAATGCCACTTTTAGAAAGTTAGCATTTTCTTGCTTAAACCATTCTGTGACTCTGCCTTGTTTGTGGATTCCCTGTCTGGGTCAGTTTGACAGTTGGGTGGTTTGCACCTCTCACTAGACAGTGACACAAAGGGAGCTGGGGTGTAGTCCGCATTTCCTGATGAGCCATCTCTGCTAGGAGGGAGGGGAGGAGTGGTCATTCACACCTGAAAGGACTGTGCCTGCCCTCACACAAAGCAGACTCCAACCCCCTGGTGTGTGCCTGAGGCCTTGCCTGGGCAAGGCAGGATTTCACAAGCAAGTGAGAATCTTCTTTGAAGTAAACCTACTTCAAAGGCCAAAATGGGTATAAGAAGAGCACCCAAAACTACAGACTTTAGAATATTTCTGGAATCTTTCTAGGATCTTGCTGTACTCACGAGGAACCTCTGCAAGGAGAAGAGCTGAAGAGCTGGCGGAGGAGTTCTGTCCCTTTGCTGTGTTGCTTTGCTGGACTGGCCTGCAGTTTCTGCTTCTGCCTGAAAAGAGTGCAAGGGGTAAACTTTTCTGTGTGTCCTGCTTGAGAAAGTTCTCCAAGGGCTTGGAGTAGAGCTTGCTTCCTGTTGGAAGTCTCAGGGACACCAAAGACTTCAGTTTCCTTGACCTGCAGCACTGGGAACTGTGTGTTTTGTGCTGTTCAAGAGGAGAAATCACTGTGACGACACCACCGACGCCGCTGGCTTGCACCGTGACTTGTCAACGCCGCACGGAGCCGCATTGCCCCGCTTTGCACCGTGACCCTGGTCTCACCAACGCTGCCATCGGACGACTTCACCGAGCTGCTGCTCACACAGCGACCTGTGGGCCCCACACTCCAGCATCGCCTGCTCACACCGCAGCCTGGGCATCCCCGACGACGACGCTCCTGCTGACACCGGCGCCGCTGCCTGCACCGTGGCCTGTGGACACCGCTCATGAAGTACACAAAGCACCGTCCCGCACCGCAGCCCCGGCCCCCCGACGCCAGCATCATCGACTCCAGTGTCGTCACCAGGCATCCCTGCCTGCACTGTGACCTGTGGACACTGCATGTCGCACCGCCCCGCTTCACACCGCAGTCCTGGTCTCACCAACGCCATTGGACGCCGTCACCGAGCCGCTGCCTACACCGTAACCTGTGGGCACCGCACGTCATATAGTCCCGCTTTGCACCGCAGCCCCGACGCCGGCGCACCTGACTTCATCAGCCCGGAGTTCGATCCGCAACGCGTGTAAACACCAAGGGCTCGATGATTCCTGCACCGACTCTGGAAGTGGCGCCTGCGACGCTGCGGCCGGCCTGAACTGTTGGTTTTGTGTATAACGATGCCGTGATAGCCCCAGGTGGAGCTATCAACTGCAAGGAACTGTGTTTTTGAATACATCTTGCAGCATTCATATTTTTATTACTGTATGGTGGATTTTTATCGTATATGGTCTTGTTTTAAATAGTTAAATATTGGCTATTTTTTTCTAAAACTGGTGTGGTGACCTTTTGTAGTGTTTTCACTGTGTTACTGTGTGTTATGTGCAAATGCTTTACACATTGCTTCTGAGATAAGCCTGCTGCTCGTGCCAAGCTACCAAGGGGGTGAGCAGGGGTTATCTGAGCGGGTATCTCCCTTATCCTAACTAGAGTGAGGGTCCCTACTTGGACAGGGTGCAAACCGACTGCCAAGTGGAGACCCCATTTCTAACACATATGTTCACATTTTCAAAGTGAACATTTTAAAACGGAGGCATTAACAATAGAATTATACAAGAATTAAGTGAACATTTTATAAGTGAGGCATTAATAATAGAATTATACAAGAATTAAGTGAACATTTTATAAGTGAGGCATTAACAATAGAATTATACAAGAATTAAGTGAACATTTTATAAGTGAGGCATTAACAATAGCATTATACAAGAATTAAGTAAACATTTTATAAGTGAGGCATCAACAATAGAATTATACAAGAATTGAACAATGATTGGGCAACAGGCAAGATACAAGGTAAGTACTCTTATAATATTATATTTTATATACCTTATTGTTTTCTTATGCAATTGCTACTGTAATGCTGTGTCTTATGTGTGTAACTGGTTCCCACTTTGGAAAAATGCTCAATATATTCATGTTCCTTTTTGCTACCTCTTGTCTCCATAACAAACTACATTATTCAATTACTCCTTCTCCCTCTCCACCTGCACTGTTCATTAGCCCATCTCTCTTAAACTCACCTTACTTTTGTACTCATGAACTTTACCGATTCCTAAACACTCTCTCCCCCCTGCACCTCATCTCAAAAGCAAAAACAAAGAACCTAAACAAAAATTCCTAATAGGGGGCACTCTAATGATAAAAATTCAAAATATTAAAAAAAAAATAATCAGAAAAAACACAAAATGGTGCACACACAAAATATGAAAATTAAAAAAAATATAAAAAAGAAATAACACTCAGCCCAAATTTAGGATAAATGGACAGTCTCAAATTCAAAATCCAGATCGATGGAGTGAATAAACTTCTGCAAATTCTGCACCACAGGACACGTCAGCTGCTCTCTCCTTACATCAAATGTAGAAAGACATCTGAAAAAAACACGGGGAGACAAAAAAGAGGCGCATGTGTGTACCAGTAGAAAGATCCAAAATAATGGAAGAAATCACACCAGGGTACTCACATTTATCCAAAGCACTCATACAGTGCTATCAGGCACGCACTGAGCATTCACAGCAGCCCAGCTTGCTGTAATCCTATATGGCAACAGGAACAGGACCAGTCCAAATGGATTCCTGAGAAGCTGCAGGGAAAACTGGATCCACACAGGCAACACCAAACACTGGGTGAGAGGTTCCAGGGATAAGCACAAAAACAGAGCAATGGCTTATCAGCAGAGGGAGTTCAGTCCCAATGGAGATAGGACAAAGGTGGTGTATAATAAAATTCCAGTGGCGGTTCCAAATATAAAATATGATAGGTTTATTAAAACATTTATAAAAAGAAGAACCAACAGGTAGGACAAATACTAGTCCTCCTTGTATCAATGCAACGCGTTTCTCAGCACAAACGCTGTTTCCTCAGGCATATGTTACACACTAAAAATTGACAATCCTATATACACCACCTAAAGCAATTAAGATAATTACAAGACGACAAACACCTGTGCAAAGTGTACTTCACAAATGATAATATTGAAAAAATAATAATATAATTATAAAATATAAATATAAATAAAAATTCATGATTTATGAGACATGATGAAATATAACATATTATATATCGAGTGGGAATATTCATTGTAATATTGATCATATAAATGAACTTACAATTAATGAACGATACACTTGTGAAACAATGAAACCTATATAGAATATGTAAAAAAAGACTTACAATTTAAATGTGTGTTAAAATGCAAATGCTAACTTCATGCATGTCTCGGCGAAGTGGCACTAATGTACTCTAATCCAATCAGATGTAAGAAAAAATGGAGTGAGTATTCCAATAAGATGTGAAGAAAGACCGGAAATAACACACACATGTGCTACACTCCAATCAAATGTCCGGAAAAACGGAGTAGATGATCCAATCAAATACCCAGAAAACCGGACTAGATGACCAATCAAATATGGCTCTTGATATGATAGACAGGGGGATTACTCCAATAACAATTCATAATAACCGGAGACTGACAACAAATAAAATGAATTATATTCTATCTATACATAATGTGTAAGAATTAAATGACAAAAATCATCAGTGTAAAATATTAAAAGTGTAGATAATGGAAGACTAAGAAAGAACACTATTAATTAACAAGTGTATGAAACAAACTATCAAAAATAAATAAATAACATAAAATAATGCTCAACAGTCGACCTATGGGGACATAAGGAATATGGATATATAGCCAATATAATAAAATAATATAATAATATCAAAAGTGATATATAAATGTAAATAATCATAATAGTGACCAATAAACCAATGCTATATTTCTAATAAAGATATCCAACCCGATAAAGATACCCAAGCTAATACATAATACATGAAATATACTGTTGCAAAAATAATGATATGTGTAAACTTATAAAAATGAAAATGAACAACTAAAAAATTAATGGATAAAATTACCCTAATTAATGAGTGTGGGATATAAAAGTGACTAGTGACCTATATAAGGTGCTTGTAAAATTACAATTATAAATATGTGTGAGATGTGTATGAAACTAATAATTAGTGTTAAATACAATTATAAATAAATGTAGAATGTGAATAAGACTAGTGACTAGTGTTAAATACTAAATATGTATTATAGCATGAGGACAAAAAATAAATATATAAACATATATGTACATATATATAAAAAATATATTAATATTGCAAAATGTCTCATAATATAATAAAAATATATAAATATATAAAAATGTATAAAAAAAACACAAAATACATATTAAAGCTGAAAAAGCTCATAAGTGAAGCCAGACTACAAACTCCAGTATACAAAGACAAAAAGAATAAAAAACAATCACCTAGATTTAGAGTTCTGCGTTAGCCGTCAAAAGCAGCGTTAAGGGGTCCTAACGCTGCTTTTGGCCACCCGCTGGTATTTAGAGTCAGGCAGGAAAGGGTCTACCGCTCACTTTCAAGCCGTGACTTTTCCATACCGCAGATCCCCTTACGCCAATTGCCTATCCTATTTTTTCAATGGGATCTTCCTAACGCTGGTATTTAGAGTCTTGGCTGAAGTGAGCGGTAGAGCCTCTACCGACAAGACTCCTAACGCCAAAAAAAGTCAGTAGTTAAGAGATTTATGGGCTAACGCCGGTTTATAAAGCTCTTAACTACAGTGCTCTAAAGTACACTAACACCCATAAACTACCTATGTATCCCTAAACCGAGGTCCCCCCAAATCGCTGCCACTATAATAAATATTTTTAACCCCAAATCTGCCGACCGCACACCACCGCCACCTACATTATCCCTATGAACCCCTAATCTGCTGCCCCTAACATCGCCGACACCTACATAATATTTATTAACCCCTAATCTGCCCCCCAACGTCGCCGCTACCTAACTACACTTATTAACCCCTAATCTGCCAATCGGACCTCACCGACACTATAATACATGTATTAACCCCTAAACCGCCGCACTACCGCTTCGCAAACACTATAATAAATGGTATTAACCCCTAATCTGCCCTCCCTAACATCGCCGCCACCTAACTTCAAGTATTAACCCCTAATCTGCCGACCGGACCTCGCCGCTACTCTAATAAATGTATTAACCCCTAAAGCTAAGTCTAACCCTAACCCCAACACCCCCCTAAATTAAATATAATTTTAATCTAACGAAATAAATTAAATCTTATTAACTAAAGTATTCCTATTTAAAACTAAATACTTACCTGTAAAATAAACCCTAATATAGCTACAATATAATGAATAATTATATTGTAGCTATTTTAGGATTTATATTTATTTTACAGGCAACTTTGTATTTATTTTAACTAGGTACAATAGCTATTAAATAGTTATAAACTATTTAATAGCTACCTAGTTAAAATAATTACAAAATTACCTGTAAAATAAATCCTAACCTAAGTCACAATTAAACCTAACACTACACTATCAATAAATTAATTAATTAAATAAATTACCTACAATTACATACAATTAAATAAACTAAACTAAATTACAAAAACAAACAAACACTAAATTACAAAAATAAATAAAAAGGATTACAAGAATATTAGGCTAATTACACCTACTCTAAGCCCCCTAAAAAAAAACAAAATAATAAAAGTCCCTACCCTTTTCTAAATTAAAAAGTAACCAGCTCTTTTACCAGCCCTTAAAAGGGCTTTTTGCGGGGCATGCCCCAAAGTAATCAGCTCTTTTGCCTGTAAAATAAAAATACAACCCCCCCAAACCCAAACTACAAACCCACCATCCACATACCCCTAATCTAACCCAAACCCCCCTTAAATAAACCTAACACTACCCCCCTGAAGATCATCCTACCTTTAGCCGTCTTCAGCCAGCCGACCACCGATGGAACAGAAGAGGAGATCCGCAGCGGCCGAAGTCTTCATCCAAGGGGTGCTGAAGAAGTCTTTCATCCGATTGAAGTCATCATCCAGGTTGCGTCTTCAATCTTCATCCATCCGGAGCAGAGCAGAGCCATCTTCAGACGAGCCTACGCGGAGCCATCTTCTTCCACCGACGACTGAACGACGAATGACGGTTCCTTTAAGTGACGTCATCCAAGATGGCGCCCCTCGAATTCCGATTGGCTGATAGGATTCTATCAGCCAATCGGAATTAAGGTAGGAAAAATCTGATTGGCTGATCCAATCAGCCAATCAGATTGAGCTTGCATTCTATTGGCTGATCGGGACAGCCAATAGAATGCAAGCTCAATCTGATTGGCTGATCCAATCAGCCAATCAGATTGAACTTGAATCTGATTGGCTGATTCAATCAGCCAATCAGATTTTTCCTATCAGATTTTTCCTATCAGCCAATCAGAATTTGAGGGACGCCATCTTGGATGACTTCATTTAAAGGAACCTTCATTCGTCTTTAGTCCGTCGGTGAGGAAGGATGGCTCCGCGTCGGCTGCTTTAAGATGGACCCGCTCCGAATGGAAGAAGATAGAAGATGCCGCCTGGATGAAGACTTTGGTCGTAAAATCCTTTACAACCAACGGGTAGGCCTATTGTGTCGGGCATTGGGTCATTACTTGAGCCCCTCTCAGAGTGGTTGGACCAAATATTGCAGCCAATAGTGAAAAGTTTATTTATCTATTTGAGAGATTCTGCACATTTTCTTGAGAGTTTGAGAGGTTTTGAGTGGAAGGACAAATATTCATGGGTAGTAGTAGATATAGTATCATTGTATACTGTTATCCCTCATACATCAGGGATAATGGCTGTGAGATATTTCCTTGACAAATTTTCTGCATATGAAGATAACATTAATGTATATATTTGCGCAATTTTGGAATTTGTCCTTACCCACAATTTCCTAATTTTTGATGGCAGATATTATCTGCAATGTTGTGGCACGGCAATGGGGGAAAAGTTTGCCCCTTGCTTTGCCAACTTGTATGTTGGCTTTTGGGAAATAAAGTATTTATATAATGATGTATTTAAAGCACATACTGAAAAAATACTGTATTACAAAAGATTCATTGACAATCTGATTATGATCGTTGATGAACATTTGGATGACATTGGATTTGAAGGTTTCTGTACCTTTCTGAATAATAATGAATTATTTTTGAAATTTGTGGGAGGATATGATCATAGGTGTATTGATTTCTTGGACATAACCTTAGAGGGGAATGTGGAAGAGAAAAGGATTGTGTTTAAAACATTTCGCAAAAGTACTGCAGGTAACACCATCCTACATGCAAGCTCTTGCCATCCCCCCCCCCCCATTTGGTTCGAGCCATTCCAAGAGGCCAATACATTAGATTAAGAAGAAATACTGAAGATGAGGTAATTTATCACCAACAGGCTGATGAATTAACAAAAAGGTTAACAGCAAGGGGGTATGACCCAAAGAAATTGGAGAAGACCAAGTTAGAAATCAGTAAGTTAAAAATAAGAAATAGAACTGATAAAGCAAACCCCTTGCAATTCAATGATGGTACTATTGTATTTACAACAGAGTATACCAACCAATTTTTTGATATAGTCGAGGAGACAATTGGTTGAGAAATGCAGGGGGTTTTAAATGTGGAGCTAAAACGTGCCTAACTTGTCCTATGATTGATGTGACAAATATTTTTAAATCTTCAGTTGATGATAATGTATATCCTATAACCTTCTATGCGAACTGTAAAACTACGTTTGCGGTTTATCTATTGGAGTGCAGTTTGTGCAAGATCCAATATGTTGGAAAAACGACCAGATGTCAATGATGTGAAAAATAACTGCAAGGATGCTACAGTAGCTAGGCACTTTAATCTTATACATTTCACCCATGAAAGTAAATTCAATGTAAAAATTATTGATGTAGCAAAGGTCCCTTTAAGAGGGGGCAATAAGTATAAGATTTTGGACAAAAAAAGAGTTATACTGGATTTACCAGTTAAAAACTAGAACTCCTAATGGTCTTAACTTGAAATGGGATATTAGTTACTTTGTATAACTCTCAATTATCATAATTTTTTGTATAGTTGATAATAAGTCAGCCATCAAGCTAAAATAAAATAAAATAAAACAAAATAAAATCCAGCAGTCAGAAAAATTCCTGGCCGTGTACGTATATATGCACATATACATGTACATATATGTGCGTGTATAGATATACTGGTTAATAATTGTTTGGACAAATATATGTATTTGAGGGTCTGAAATGTATGCATTTCTACATATTTACATATTTTTGTATGTCTTTCAATTATCAGTAACAAAGTAATAATAACAATGATGACATGATTCAACCATCTATAATAATATGATCTGAATGACCTCTTTATGCTTGGTTAGTTACCTTAATAGGCATAGTTACAAACTCTTGTAATAAGTATTTGGAGTGAATATTCTATAAACATATATACATATATTTTTCTTCCTTGATAAGGGTAACATGAGAGATTAAGACAGTGCAAACTGTAGCATATTTTATGATTAAGTATCCTTTTAATGTTTACTGTGTATAATGATTGTGACATTGAAGGGTTAAAATATGTACCTGTCCATGGCCTGCCTATAAGAAGGCTGTGGCTAGAACACCTGTTGTCTCTGATGAAGCGCCACTAGGGGGCATGAAACGTGTCAGACGTTCAGTCTATGATGTACCTGTGTGCCTGAAATATTGCTCAATAAAGCGTATTATTTTATCACCACTATGTGCTGCCAGACCCTCTTTTCTTTTCTGGACACTATTGGCAAGTAATCCGTTGCCTCACGGGCATTGCACCCGATCACCGCAAGCATTAGTGTGCGAAGCTGGATACGGAAGCGTCAGTGACGTCATCCATAGGAGTCTGCACCCGGAGTATGGCGTGTGAGCTGGAAGCGGCCTCTTCTGTTACCTGAAATGAAGACTTTGGACCCTCTGGAGGACCTCTTCTTGCCGGATAGGATGAAGACTTCGGACCCTCTTCTGGACGGATCGGTGATACCCGGCTGGGTGAATACAAGGTAAGGAGATCTTCAGGGGCTTAGTGTTAGGTTTTTTAAGGGGGGTTTGGGTGGGTTAGATTAGGGGTATGTGGGTGGTGGGTTGTAATGTTGGGGAGGTATTGTATGTTTTTTTTTACAGGCAAAAGAGCTGATTTCTTTGGGGCATGCCCCGCAAAAAGCCCTTTTAAGGGCTGGTAAGGTAATAGAGCTGTTTACTTTTTATTTTAGAATAGGGTAGGGCATTTTTTTATTTTGGGGGGCTAAGTTATTTTTTTAGGGGGCTTAGAGTAAGTGTAATTAGTTTAAAATTCTTGTAATCTTTTTTTATTTTTTGTAATTTAGTGTTTGTTTGTTTTTTGTAATTTAGTGTTTTGTTTTTTTGTAATTTAGTTTAGTTGATTTAATTGTAGATAATTGTAGGTAGTTTATTTAATTAATTTATTGATAGTGTAGTGTTAGGTTTAATTGTAACTTAGGTTAGGATTTATTTTACAGGTAATTTTGTAATTATTTTAACTAGGTAGCTATTAAATAATTAATAACTATTTAATAGCTATTGTACCTAGTTAAAATAAATACAAAGTTGCCTGTAAAATAAATATAAATCCTAAAATGGCTACAATATAACTATTAGTTATATTGTAGCTATCTTAGGGTTTATTTTACAGGTAAGTATTTAGCTTTAAATAGGATTAATTTATTTAATAAGAAATAATTTATTTCGTTAGAATTAAATTATATTTAATTTAGGGGGGTGTTAGGGTTAGACTTAGCTTTAGGGGTTAATACATTTATTATAGTAGCGGTGAGGTCCGGTCGGCAGATTAGGGGTTAATACTTGAAGTTAGGTGGCGGCGATGTTAGGGAGGGCAGATTAGGGGTTAATAAAATTTATTATAGGGTTTGCGAGGCGGGAGTGAGGCGGTTTAGGGGTTAATACATTTATTATAGTGGCGGCGAGGTCCGGTCGGCAGATTAGGGGTTAATAAGTGTAGGTAAGGTAGCAGCGACGTTGGGGGGGGCAGATTAGGGGTTAATAAATATAATGTAGGTGCCGGCGACGTTGGGATTAGGGGTTCATAGGGATAACGTAGGTTGCGGCGGTGTCCGGAGCGGCAGATTAGGGGTTAATAATATAATGCAGGTGTCAGCGATAGCGGGGGCGGCAGATTAGGGGTTAATAAGTGTAAGGTTAGGGGTGTTTAGACTCGGGTTCATGTTAGAGTGTTAGGTGCAGACTTAGAAACTGTTTCCCCATAGGAAACAATGGGGCTGCGTTAGGAGCTGAACGCTGCTTTTTTGCAGGTGTTAGGTTTTTTTTCAGCTCAAACTGCCCCATTGTTTCCTATGGGGGAATCGTGCAAGAGCATGTTTTTCAAGCTGGCCGCTACCGTAAGCAACGCTGGTATTTAGAGTTGAAGTGGCGGAAAATTATGCTCTACGCTCCCTTTTTGGAGCCTAACGCAGCCCTTCAGAGAACTCTAAATACCAGCGTTATTTAAAAGGTGCGGGGGAAAAAAAACACGCGTACCTAACGCACCCCTTTGGCCGCAAAACTCTAAATCTAGGTGTAATTATTTTAAGTATTTTGTCACAACCTCGCCGCCTTTTCATTTGTGGGAAAAACAGTGAGAACTGAAGGGCAGAAATGTTTAGATAATTACGTTGGGATTGAGAGAAAATTCCATACACGCTCATGGAACGCCCATGTTCAGGTCATTTTTAAAAAAAACACCACAACAATTACACTTTGTATTTTGTAATTATAAATAAATATTTTTATGTGTTTTTTTTGGCAGATCCCTCAGTTCTTTTGACAAACTTGCACTTCAGGCAATTAGTGCTGACTCTTAAATAACTCCATGTGCATGAGCACCATGTTATTGATATGAAACACATGAACTAACACCCTCTAGCTGTAAAAAAATGTCAAATGCATTCAGGTAAGAGGCAGACTTCGAGGGCTTAGAAATTGGCATATGAGCTTCCCTAGGTTTACCTTTCAACTAAGAATACCAAGAGAACAAAGCACATTTGTTGATAAAAGTAAATTAGAAAGTAGTATAAAACTACATGCCCTATCTGAATCATGAAAGTTTAATTAGTTTTTTACAATCACTTTAAATAATTTCGCCATCCCAGAGACCTTTAGATATTCGGCACCATAATGTCCATCCTCAGAGTGTTTGTAATGCAATGACTTAGTTTCGCTCATTGAGTGCTTTGTCAGACGTCTCTGATGAAGTCACAATAAGAGGTCACGATAACGCTGCATCTTTCTAATAAAGCCGTCTTAATCCATAGGGCTGTTCCCTGCTGTTTGTTTATTACAGTTTATATGTAGTGAATAGAGGAATCACTATAACAGTGGGGACCCTTTGTACCACTGAAGTGTTGGCGTGCAGCTGCCGGAGGAAATCTAAAGCAACACAGGAAACTCGCCATGACCGGAAGTGACTGTAGCACAAGCGAGTGGGACGCTCTTTCTGCATATGGATTGATTATTCAACCAGAAACGAAAAGGGAGTGACGCCCAGACATACCGCAAGCAAGCAGATCACTTGCAGGGGGCAGAGAAACATTGAATGGCTTCTACATTAAAGGGATACTAAACGCAATTGTTTTCTTTCATGATTCAGATAGAGCCTGAAACTCTCTAATTTACTCCTATTATCAATTTTTCTTTGTTCTCTTGGTATCTTTATTTGAAAAAGCAGGAATAAAAGCTTTGGAGCCAGCCCATTTTATGTTGAGAACCTGGGTTGGGCTTGCTGATTGGATGGCTAAATGTAGTCACCAATCATCAAGCCCTATCCAGAGTACTAAACCAAAAATGGGCCAGCTACAAAGCTTTCATTCCTGCTTTTTCAAATAAAGATACCAAGTAAACTTGTATATAAACCCAAATATTTTCTTTCATGATTTAGATAGAGCATGACATTTTAAGCAACTTTCTATTTTATTCCTATTATCAATTTTTCTAAATTCTCTTGTTATCTTTATTTGAAAAAGACGATATCTAAGCTAAGGAGCCAGACTATTTTTGGTCCTGCCCCTGGACAGCACTTGTTTAATGGTGGCTGACATTTGGCAACCAATCAGCAAGAACAACCCAGGTTGTGAACACAAAATGGGCTGGCATCTGAACTTACATTCTTGCTTTTCAAATAAAGATAGCAAGAGAAGGAATACAAATTTATATTTGGAGTAAATTAGAAAGTTGCTTAAAATTACATGCTCTAGCTGAATCATGAAAGAAAAAAAATTGGTTTCAGTGTTCCTTTAGTAAGTTTATATTACAGTCTCGAGGTGTTTACTGTCTCTTTACTCAGATCTAGCTTTGTGCTATCTTGTTGTGAATCCTTCTTTAATGAAGATAACATTGTGACACATTTACCAAGATATTGATTATCTAGAATACAATTGTTAATTATCTCTGTTATTAATTAAAGAGATATAAAGGTGCAATAATGTTTAATATGTTAGATCAGTTTATTATTGTACCACGGATTGTAAATAACTATCGGCTAGATTACGAGTTGTGCGGTAAGCTAAAAAAGCAGCGTAAACAGGTCCTAATGCTGCTTTTTTACGCCCACTGGTATTACGAGTCTTGCAGGTTTAGGGGCACTGGCCTTACTGCAAACCGACTTACGTAAACTTCGTAAAGTCTTTTTTCTATGGGACTTCCATAGCGCCGGTATTACGAGTCTGTCCTGGGAGGCCAAAAAACTAAATTTATGCTTACCTGATAAATTTCTTTCTTTTGCGATGTACCGAGTCCACGGATTCATCCTTACTTGTGGGATATTATCCTTCCTAACAGGAAGTGGCAAAGAGAGCACCACAGCAGAGCTGTCTATATAGCTCACCCCTTAACTCTACCCCCCAGTCATTCGACCGAAGGCCAAGGAAGAAAAAGGAGAAACTATAAGGTGCAGAGGTGACTGAAGTTTTCAATAAAAAATACTATCTGTCTTGAATAGACAGGGCGGGCCGTGGACTCGGTACATCACAAAAGAAAGAAAATTATCAGGTAAGCATAAATTTTGTTTTCTTTTGCAAGATGTACCGAGTCCACGGATTCATCCTTACTTGTGGGATACCAATACCAAAGCTTTAGGACACGGATGAAGGGAGGGACAAGACAGGAGCCTAAACGGAAGGCACCACTGCTTGCAAAACCTTTCTCCCAAAAATAGCCTCCGAAGAATCAAAAGTATCAAATTCGTAAAATTTGGAAAAGGTATGAAGCGAAGACCAAGTCGCAGCATTATAAATGTGTTCAACAGAAGCATCATTTTTAAAAGCCCATGTGGAAGCCACCGCTCTAGTAGAGTGAGCAGTAATTCTTTCAGGAGGCTACTGTCCAGCAGTCTCATAAGCCAAACGGATGATGCTTTTCAGCCAAAAGGAAAGAGAGGTAGCTGTAGCCTTTTGACCCCTACGTTTTCCAGAATAGACAACAAACAAAGAAGATGATTGGCGAAAATCTTTGGTTGCCTGCAAATAGAACTTCAAAGCACGAACCACGTCCAAGTTGTGCAATAAACGTTCCTTCTTAGAAGAAGGATTAGGACACAGAGAAGGAACAACAATCTCCTGATTGATATTCCTGTTAGAAACAACCTTAGGGAGGAACCGAGTTTTGGTACGCAAAACTACCTTATCAGCATGGAAAACAAGATAAGGCGAGTCACATTGTAATGCAGATAATTCAGAAAACCTTCGAGCTGAAGAGATAGCAACTAGAAACAGAACTTTCCAAGATAGAAGCTTAATATCTATGGAATGCATGGGTTCAAACGGAACCCCCTGAAGAACATTAAGAACTAAATTTAGACTCCATGCGGAGCAACAGGTTTAAACACAGGCTTGATTCTAACTAAAGCCTGACAAAAAGCCCGAACGTCTGGGACATCTGCCAGACGCTTGTGCAATAGAATGGACAAAGCAGATATTTGTCCTTTTAAGGAACTAGCTGACAATCCTTTCTCCAATCCTTCTTGAAGAAAGGATAAAATCCTAGGAATCCTGATCTTACTCCATGAGTAGCCTTTGGATTTGCAACAAAAAAGATATTTACGCCAAATCTTATGATAGATCTTCCTAGTGACAGGCTTTCTAGCCTGAATCAAGGTATCTATCTCAAATCAAGCGTTCAATCTCCAATCAGTCAGTTGCAGAGAAATTAGATTTGGATGCTTGAACGGACCTTGAATCAGAAGGTCCTGTCACAGTGGCAGAGTCCATGGTGGCAGAGATGACATGTCCACCAGGTCTGCATACTAAGTCCTGCGTGGCCACGCAGGTGCTATCAAAATCACTGAAGCTCTCCCCTGTTTGATTCTGGCAATCAGATGCGGAAGGAGAGGGACAGGTGGAAACACATAAGCCAGGTTGAACGACCAGGGTACTGCTAGAGCATCTGTCAGTACTGCCTGAGGATCCCTGGACCTGGATCCGTAACAAGGAAGTTTGACGTTCTGACGAGACGCCATCAGAACCAATTCTGGTGTGCCCCATAGCTGAACCAGTTAAGCAAACACCTCCGGATGGAGCTCCCACTCCCCCGGATGAAAAGTCTGACGACTTAGAATATCTGCTTCCCAGTTCTCTACCCCTGGGATATAGATCGCTGATAGATGGAAAGAGTGAGTCTCTGCACATCGGATTATCCTGGAAACTTCTATCATCGCCAAGGAACTCCTTGTTCCCCCCTGATGATTGATATAAGCTACAGTCGTGATGTTGTCCGACTGAAATCTGATAAATCTGGCCGAAGCCAGCTGAGGCCACGCCTCAAGAGCATTGAATATCGCTCTTAATTCCAGAATATTTATCGGTAGGAGGGCCTCCTCCTGAGTCCACAAGCCCTGAGCTTTCAGGGAATTCCAGACTGCACCCCAGCCCAGTAGGCTGGCGTCCGTCATCACTATAACCCACGCTGGCCTGCGGAAACACATTCCCCGGGACAGGTGATCCTGTGACAACCACCAAAGAAGAGAGTCTCTGGTCTCTTGATCCAGAATTATCTGAGGAGATAAATCTGCATAATCCCCATTCCACTGTTTGAGCATGCATAGTTGCAGTGGTCTGAGATGCAAACGAGCAAATGGAACTATGTCCATTGCTGCTACCATAAGTCCGATTACCTCCATACACTGAGCCACTGACGGCCAAGGAATGGAATGAAGAGCTCGGCAGGTGGTTAAAATCTTTGATTTCCTGACCTCCGTCAGAAAATTTTTCATGTCCACCGCATCTATCAGAGTTCCCAGGAATGGAAAACTCTTTTTCACGTTCACCTTCCACCCATGAGATCTTAGAAAGACCAACACTAAGTCTGTGTGAGACTTGGCTAGTTGGAAAGTCGACGCTTGAATTAGGATGTCGTCTAGATAAGGCGCCACTGCTATGCCCCATGGCCTTAGGACCGCCAGAAGGGACCCTAGCACCTTTGTGAAGATTCTTGGCGCCGTGGCCAACCCAAAGGGAAGAGCCACAAACTAGTAATGCCTGTCCAGAAAGGCAAACCTGAGGAACTGGTGATGATCTCTCTGGAAAGGAATTTGTAGATACGCATCCTTTAAATACACAGTGGTCATATATTGACCCTCCAGAATCATTGGTAAAATAGTCCGAATGGTCTCCATCTTGAAGGATGGAACTCTGAGGAATTGGTTTAGGATCCCGAGATCTAGAATTGGTCTAAAGTTTCCCTCTTTTTTGGGAACCACAAACAGATTGGAGTAAAAACATTGTCCCTGCTCTGCTTTCGGAACTGGGCAGATCACTCCCATGGTAAAAAGGTCTTCTACACAGCGTCTGGTTTACAGACAATTGAGAAAGATGGAATCTCCCCCTTGGAGGAGAATCTTTGAAATCTAGAAGATACCCCTGGGTTACAATTTCTACTGCCCAGGAGTCCTGAACGTCTCTTGCCCAGGCCTGAGCAAAGAGAGAGAGTCTGCCCCCTACTAGATCTGGTCCCGGATCGGGGGCTACCTCTTCATGCTGTCTTAGTGGCAGCAGCAGGCTTTTTGGCCTGTTTACCCTTGTTCCAAGCCTGGTTAGGTCTCCAGGTTGGCTTGGATTGAGCAAAGTTCCCCTCTTGCTTTGCAGCAGGGGAAGAGGAAGCGGGACCACCCTTGAAGTTTCGAAAGGAACGAAAATTATTTTGTTTGGTCCTTGTCTTATTTGACTTATCTTGGGGGAGGGCATGACCCTTCCCCCCAGTGATGTCTGAAATGATCTCTTTCAGTGTAGGCCGAATAGGGTCTTACCTTTGAAAGGGATAGTCAAAAGCTTAGATTTTGATGACACATCAGCCGACCAGGACTTAAGCCATAATGCTCTACGCGCTAAAATAGCAAAACCTGAATTCTTTGCCGCTAACTTAGCAAGATCAAAAGCGGCGTCTGTAATAAAAGAATTAGCTAGCTTAAGAGCCTTAATTCTGTCCAGAATATCATCTAGTGGGGTCTCCACCTGAAGAGCCTCTTCTAGAGCCTCAAACCAGAAGGCAGCTGCAGTGGTTACAGGAACAATGCACTCTATAGGTTGAAGAAGAAAACCTTGATGAACAAAAATCTTCTTTAGGAGACCCTCTAATTTTTTATCCATAGGATCAATGAAAGCACAACTGTCTTCAATAGGTATAGTTGTACGCTTAGCCAGAGTAGAAATAGCTCCCTCCACCTTAGGGACCGTCTGCCATGAGTCCCTCATGGTGTCAGATATGGGAAACATTTTCTTAAAAACAGGAGGGGGAGCGAACGGAATACCTGGTCTATCCCACTCCTTAGTAACAATGTCCGAAATCCTCTTAGGGACCGGAAAAACATCAGTGTAAACCAGAACCTTTACATATTTGTCCATTTTACACAATTTCTCTGGAACTACAATAGGGTCACAATCATCCAGAGTCACTAAAACCTCCCTGAGCAATAAGCGGAGGTGTTCTAGCTTAATTTTAAATGCTGTCATATCTGAATCTGTCTGAGGGAACATCCTTCCTGAATCAGAAATCTCTCCCTCAGATAGCAAATCCCTCATCCCTACCTCAGAACATTGTGAGGGAATATCGGATACGGCTACTAAAGCGTCAGAAGTCTCAGCCTTTGTTCTTAACACAGAGCTACTGCGCTTCCCTTGCAACCCTGGCAGTTTAGATAAAACCTCTGTGAGGGTAGTATTCATAACTGAGGCCATATCTTGCAAGGTGAAAGAATTAGACGCACTAGAAGTACTTGGCGTCGCTTGTGCGGGCGTTACTGGTTGTGACACTTGGGGTGAACTAGATGGCAAAAACCTGATTTCCTTCTGTCTGAGAATCATCCAATGCCAAACTCTTATAAGTCAAAATATGCTGTTTGCAATTTATAGACATATCAGTACAAGTGGGACACATTCTAAGAGGGGGTTCCACAATGGCTTCTAAACAAATTGAGCAATGAGTTTCCTCAATGTCAGACATGTTGAACAGGCTAGTAATGAGACAAGCAAGCTTGGAAAACACTTTATTTAATAAAAAAAAACCTCAATTTTCAAAAACGGTACTGTGCCTTTAAGAGAAAAAAAGGCATACACAAACTGCAAAACTGCTTAAAATTGCTTCAAATTCTCTGAAATTTTTACAGTATACCCACTAAGCTTTAGTAAGATTGCACCACAAGTAAATAAGCAATAAACCCCCAAATGAGAAAACCGGATTGACAAATGTCCAAAACCGGTAAAAACCCCTGTCAGCACCTTGCCACAGCTCTGCTGTGGCCCTGCCCTTAGGGAACGATAATGTGGGGATAAAGCTTCGATTAAGCCCCAGAAGTATTCAGGACTTCTGGAGATGTTGCTTGCTGCTTGTCTGCATAAACTAAATGTGCAACTGAGGCGCAAAAATAGGCCCTGCCCATCTCACTCGATGTTGCTGGGGCCTACACAAATCTACCAAACCCTGTTTGTAAGCCACGTGGGTTATAAAACCCCTAAATAAGCCAAGTGTACCCTCAAAAAGATGTCCCATCAGAATAAAAAACAGTACTCCCAGAACACACAAACGTTTGCCTACTATATCATATACAAACTTAGTGCCCATGAGATTAGCCCTTTATGTAAGCTAGTAATGCCCCTTATGAAACTAGGATTACTGCTTACCCTTCCCCTAATGGGGATACTGTCAGCCTTTCTGAGTTAACACAGTCTCTGCAGAAAAAATGACTGAACACACCTCATTGCTATATAGCAAGAAACCGTTCCTCACACTGAAGTTTTCCTGTACTCCTCAGCTTCTGTGGGAACAGCAGTGGACCTTAGTTACAAATGCTAAGATCATCATTCTCCAGGCAGAAATCTTCATCTATGTTCTGCCTGAGAGTAAATAGTACAACATCGGTACCATTTAAAAATAACAAACTCTTGATTGCAGATAAAATAAAACTAACAGTTTAACACCTCTTTCACTTTACCCTTCCTGCTTAGAGCCGGCAAAGAGAATGACTGGGGGGTGGAGTTAAGGGGCGAGCTATATAGACAGCTCTGCTGTGGTGCTCTTTTTGCCACTTCCTGTTAGGAAGGATAATATCCCACAAGTGAGGATGAATCCGTGGACTCGGTACATCTTGCAAAAGAAAGTGAGTGGTACACCCTACCCCGTCAAGATTCCTAACTCATTAGTTATGAGTTTTACACTACAACGCCGTAGCATACAACTTATAACTAAAGTGCTATTAGCATCGCAAACACTATAATAAAAATTTTAACCCCTAATCTGCCCCTCAGGACATTGCTGCCACTATAATAAACATATTAACCCCTAAACCGCCGCACTCCCGCCTCGCAAAAACTAGTTAAATATTATTAACCCCTAATCTGCCACCTCCAATGTTGCCGCAACCTACCTACACTTATTAACCCCTAATCTTCCCCTCCGGATATCCCCGCCACTATAGCATATTAACCCCTAAACCGCCGCACTCCCGCCTCGCAAACACTAGCTAAATATTATTAAAGGGACACTGAACACAATTTTTTTCTTTTGTGATTCAGATAGAGCATGCAATTTTAAGAAACTTTCTAATTTACTATTAGCAATTTTTCTTTGTTCTCTTGCTATCTTTATTTGAAAAAGAAGGCATCATAAGTTTTTTGTTTGTTTCAGTACTCTGGACAGCACTTTTTAATTGGTGGATGAATTTATCCACCAATCAGCAAGGACAACCCAGGTTGTTCACCAAAAATGGGCCGGCATCTAAACTTACATTCTTGCAGTTCAAATAAAGATACCAAGAGAATGAAGAAAATTTGATAATAGGAGTAAATTAGAAAGTTGCTTAAAATGTCATGCTCTATCTGAATCACAAAATAAAAATTTTGGGTACAGTGTCCCTTTAACCCCTAATCTGCCGCTCCTAACATCGCCGCTACCTATATTATACTTATTAACCCCTAATCTGCCGTCCCCAACGTCGCCGCCACTATATTAAATGTATTAACCCCTAAATCTAACCCTAACACCCCCTAACTTAAATATAATTACAATAAATCTAATTAAAAATGTATATTATTACCTAAATAATTCCTATTTAAAAATACTTACCTATAAAATAAACCCTAAGCTAGCTACAATATAACTAATAGTTACATTGTATCTAGCTTAGGGTTTATTTTTATTTTACAGGCAATTTTATATTTATTTTAACTAGGTAGAATAGTTACTAAATAGTTATTAACTATTTAATAACTACCTAGCTAAAATAAATACAAATTGACCTGTAAAATAAAACCTAACCCAAGTTATAATAACACCTAACACTACACTACAATTAAATAAATTAACTAAATTAAATACAATTAAATAAATTAAATTAGCTAAAGTACAAAAACAAACAAACACTAAATTACAGAAAATAAACAAATTACAGATCTTTAAACTAATTACACCTAATCTAATAGCCCTATCAAAATAAAAAAGCCCACCCAAAATAAAAAAAAACCCTAGCCTAAACTAAACTACCAATAGCCTTTAAAAGGGCCTTTTGCGGGGCATTGCCCCAAAGAAATCAGCTCTTTTACCTGTAAAAAAAAAAATACAAACACCCCCCAACAGTAAAACCCACCATCAAACACAACCAACCCCCCAAATAAAATACTAACTAAAGAAACCTAAGCTCCCCATTGCCCTGAAAAGGGCATTTGGATGGGCATTGCCCTTAAAAGGGCAGTTAGCTCGTTTGCGGCCCAAAGCCCTAACCTAAAAATAAAACCCACCCAATACACCCTTAAAAAAACCTAACACTAACCCCCTGAAGATTCACTTACTGTTCTGAAGACAGCGGCAGAAGTCTTCATCCAACCGGGCTGAAGTCCTCAACGAAGCCGGGAGAAGTGGTCCTCCAGACGGGCAGAGGTCTTCATCCAGACGGCATCTTCTATCTTCATCCATCCGATGCGGAGCGGCTCCATCTCCAAGACATCAGACGCGGAGCATCCTCTTCATCCTGAGTCTTCTTACTGAATGACAGTTCCTTTAAATGACGTCATCCAAGATGGTGTCCCTTAGATTCCGATTGGCTGATAGAATTATATCAGCCAATCGGAATTAAGGTAGAAGAAATCCTATTGGCTGATCCAATCAGCCAATAGGATTGAGCTTGCATTCTATTGGCTGTTCCAATCAGCCAATAGAATGCAAGCTCAATCCTATTGGCTGATTGCATCAGCCAATAGGATTTTTTTTACAGGTAAATTTGTCTTTATTTTAGCTAGGTATTTATTAAATAGTCAATAACTATTTAATAACTATTCTACCTAGTTAAAATAAATACAAACTTGCCTGTAAAATAAAAATAAACCCTAAGCTAGATACAATGTAACTATTAGTTATATTGTAGCTAGCTAAGGGTTTATTTTATAGGTAAGTATTTAGTTTTAAATAGGAATTATTTAGGTAATAATATTAATTTTTATTTAGATTTATTGTAATTATATTTAATGCTAAAAATAAATACACAGAGCGCCTCCTAAAAGGCTAAGACACTAGTAGTGACAAGATTATTTAAATAAAAAATATATTGAAATTCTATAGGGGTATATAAAATATTTTATAAGCTACTTATAGCTAAAATATACAAACAAGATACAAAAGTGGATCCACTTAAAATTAACAATAAAATATGCATATATCTATATAAAAAACAATACAATTGTGGTTAAAAACCACAACAATATACAATCTTAATCACAAAATAAATTACAATAAAACAGCTGTTGATGGTTGGATAAAAAATAAATATAAAAACATCAATTTACTGAGTAGGTGTCCATAAATATGTAGGTCCCAAACTTTAAATTCTTTCCAGAGAGTGAATGTCCAATATGAAGATTCTATTTTAAAACAGTTATCCTTATATATCCCTCGATAAACGGTGAAATGATGAAGTGTGTAAAAAAGAAAAACGTAGTGGTTTTCAAATCAAATTTCAAAAATTATTGTGAATATCCAAAAAATCCTGAAAAGATGATGTGATGAAGTGGGCGTGAATAATCAAAAATGTGTGTACACAAAAATGAAAAAAGAAAAAGGAAAAAATGTAAAAAAATAATCCAAATGAATATTTAGGATGTGTTAAAGTGAATAGCACACTTATAAAGTGACCCTTATGTGAATACAAGATGTGAAGAGATGCTCCTAAAAAGTTATTCCTGTGTGTAAACGATGAAAAAATACAGAAATGGATCCTATGTCTCAGGGATCAATTCATTCAAAGATATACCTGTAATAAAACAAATATAACATAGTGCAAAACTGCTATTCAAACTTAGTCAGTAATTGAAAAGAAGCTTACCATATATGTCAACGCGTTTCGGCCCTAAGAACTGGGCCTTTATCAAGACTATAGATGGATTAGCATGGTAGCTCCTTTTATAGCTATTACTGGCCAATAAGTGCCAGTGTTGTTTTGGCGCCAAAAAATAACCTCTACTTCCTGTTCCTGTTGACCTGGAAGTAAAAAAATAACCTCTACTTCCTTTTCCTGTTGACCTGGAGGTAAAAAAATATAACCTCTACTTCCTGTTCCTGATGACCTGGAAGTACTATTGAGTTTATTCTATTTTTGTATATATGTTCCTAGTTTCATGGTAAATTCATGCTATGTTTCAAATAAAGTACATGTTCATTTTTATTTGTTTCATTAATATTTGAAAGATAATATTTGCCTAAAATCGGCAAACCGGAAGTGTGTGTTCAGTCATTTATCACCATGGAAACCAATATAAGAGTGAATGAATAGAACAATTTTCAGTCATATATTTAGATTTACCATGCCTGATCTGAAAATAGGCTTAATCTATCCTAAGGTAACTAGCTATTTTTGAAAATTGTAAGGCTGCTTGTTAGGCCCTTCTTTGACAGAAAAGACGAGTGAATGAAAAATGTATTCTACTTAGGGAAGACATCAAAGTAATAAATATTATAGTGGATATGACACTATTAAGGAATACAATAAAATAAAATAGAAGATTCTTATTTAAAAAATATAACAATCTAAAAGGGTCCTAAAATGTAAGCAATAATTTCACTGTCCCTATAGAGATATCTATTTAGGAAAAGCGTATAGAATGTCTTCTGGAATGTCATAAAAAATCATATATTTTTTTGATATATAGAAATATCAAGAAACCTATTAAGATAAACATTGTCATATAGCCTCCTATATGGAGACGACCCAGGGCTAAAAAACATTGGAATGATAAACATGATAAAAACATTGGGATAATGAACATCGATTGTAAACATAATTAAAATATAATTAAATTGTTCGAATGATAAACATGATAAAAACATTAGGATAATGAACATCGATTGTAAACATAATTAAAATTTATAAAAATTAGAATATTAAAATATTTCAATAATTATATTTAATTATGTTTACAATCGATGTTCATTATCCCAATGTTTTTATCATGTTTATCATTCCAATGTTTTTTAGCCCTGGGTCGTCTCCATATAGGAGGCTATATGACAATGTTTATCTTAATAGGTTTCTTGATATTTCTATATATCAAAAAAATATATGATTTTTTATGAAATTCCAGAAGACATTCTATACGCTTTTCCTAAATAGATATCTCTATAGGGACAGTGAAATTATTGCTTACATTTTAGGACCCTTTTAGATTGTTATATTTTTTAAATAAGAATCTTCTATTTTATTTTATTGTATTCCTTAATAGTGTCATATCCACTATAATATTTATTACTTTGATGTCTTCCCTAAGTAGAATACATTTTTCATTCACTCGTCTTTTCTGTCAAAGAAGGGCCTAACAAGCAGCCTTACAATTTTCAAAAATAGCTAGTTACCTTAGGATAGATTAAGCCTATTTTCAGATCAGGCATGGTAAATCTAAATATATGACTGAAAATTGTTCTATTCATTCACTCTTATATTGGTTTCCATGGTGATAAATGACTGAACACACACTTCCGGTTTGCCGATTTTAGGCAAATATTATCTTTCAAATATTAATGAAACAAATAAAAATGAACATGTACTTTATTTGAAACATAGCATGAATTTACCATGAAACTAGGAACATATACAAAAATAGAATAAACTCAATAGTACTTCCAGGTCATCAGGAACAGGAAGTAGAGGTTATATTTTTTTACCTCCAGGTCAACAGGAAAAGGAAGTAGAGGTTATTTTTTTACTTCCAGGTCAACAGGAACAGGAAGTAGAGGTTATTTTTTGGCGCCAAAACAACACTGGCACTTATTGGCCAGTAATAGCTATAAAAGGAGCTACCATGCTAATCCATCTATAGTCTTGATAAAGGCCCAGTTCTTAGGGCCGAAACGCGTTGACATATATGGTAAGCTTCTTTTCAATTACTGACTAAGTTTAAATAGCAGTTTTGCACTATGTTATATTTGTTTTATTACAGGTATATCTTTGAATGAATTGATCCCTGAGACATAGGATCCATTTCTGTATTTTTTCATCGTTTACACACAGGAATAACTTTTTAGGAGCATCTCTTCACATCTTGTATTCACATAAGGGTCACTTTATAAGTGTGCTATTCACTTTAACACATCCTAAATATTCATTTGGATTATTTTTTTACATTTTTTCCTTTTTCTTTTTTCATTTTTGTGTACACACATTTTTGATTATTCACGCCCACTTCATCACATCATCTTTTCAGGATTTTTTGGATATTCACAATAATTTTTGAAATTTGATTTGAAAACCACTACGTTTTTCTTTTTTACACACTTCATCATTTCACCGTTTATCGAGGGATATATAAGGATAACTGTTTTAAAATAGAATCTTCATATTGGACATTCACTCTCTGGAAAGAATTTAAAGTTTGGGACCTACATATTTATGGACACCTACTCAGTAAATTGATGTTTTTATATTTATTTTTTATCCAACCATCAACAGCTGTTTTATTGTAATTTATTTTGTGATTAAGATTGTATATTGTTGTGGTTTTTAACCACAATTGTATTGTTTTTTATATAGATATATGCATATTTTATTGTTAATTTTAAGTGGATCCACTTTTGTATCTTGTTTGTATATTTTAGCTATAAGTAGCTTATAAAATATTTTATATACCCCTATAGAATTTCAATATATTTTTTATTTAAATAATCTTGTCACTACTAGTGTCTTAGCCTTTTAGGAGGCGCTCTGTGTATTTATTTTTAGCACTACATTCACCTTTTTGGGGGCGCTGGTACCCACAATACTAGGAGCTACAGACACAATGTTGAGCGCTGTCAGATTTTAACAGATTTGTAATTATATTTAAGTTAGGAGGTGTTAGGGTTAGACTTAGGTTTAGGGGTTAATACATTTAGAATAGTGGCGGCGACGTTGGGGGCGGCAGATTAGGGGTTAATAAATGTAGGTAGGTGGCAGCGATGTTAGGGACAGCAGATTAGGGGTTAATAATATTTAACTAATGTTTGCGAGGCAGGAGTGCGGCAGTTTAGGGGTTAATATGTTTATTGTAGTGACGGCGATGTCTGGAGCAGTAGATTAGGGGTTAAAAAATATAATGTAGGTGGCGAAGGGGACGGCAGATTAGGGGTTAATAAGTATAATGTAGGTGTCGGCGATGTCGGGGGCGGCAGATTAGGGGTTAATAAGTGTAAGATTAGGGGTGTTTAGACTTGGGGTTCATGTTAGGGTGTTAGGTGTAGACATAAATTTTATTTCCCCATAGGAATCAATGGGGCTGCGTTACTGAGTTATACGCTGCTTTTTGGCAGGTGTTAGACTTTTTCTCAGCTGGCTCTCCCAGTTGATTCCTATGGGGAAATCGTGCACAAGCGCGTATAACCAGCTCACCGCTCACTTAAGCAGTGCTGGTATTGGAGTGTAGTGTGGAGCAACATTTTGATCTACGCTCACTTTTTGTCTGTTAACGCCGGGTTTATAAAAACCCGTAATACCAGTGCTGTATGTAAGTGAGAGGTAAGAAAAAACAGCACGTTAGCACCGCACCCCTGTTACCCTAAAATGTTTAATCCCGCCGTATGTATTTAAAGAGACAGTCTACACCTTGGTCATGTTAAAGTTTTACCTTAGATTAAGCTGAAAATAGCCTCCTGTAGGGTCGGCTCAAGGGGAGGGGCCAATGCCCAAATGCTGTGCCCCTGAAAAAAATATTGATATGATCATACGCTTTAAAAATAATAAATAAAATAATGAATTGTTATGTAATGCTGCATGTTGGGCGCGGAGTCAGCTACCGAACTGTGAGGTTGCATCTCGCATCTGTAAAGAGCTCTGTGTTTTAACCTCTTATTTGGAAGTTAGAGACTTTTTGGACTTGTCTTTAACCCCATTAATTTTACCTAACTATCGTGAGCTACTCATTTTCTTAAACAATAGACCATGATAAGAATATGATTGTATCATATAAATATGTCTATAAATGGCTACTGGCTTCTATAGACGCCTCAAAAGAGCACTGGCCCGGCCTAAGATAACAGTGCACTTTAGAGGAGTTTACAGGCCGGTAGCCAGTTATAGACTTATATTTATATGATACAATCATATTCTTATCATGGTCTATTGTTTAAGAAAATAAGTAGCCATTTATAGACTTATAGCCGGTAGCCATTTATAGACATTTTTATATGATACAATCATATTCTTATAGGTTCACAGTACATAGGTTGTATTAAAGGGACAGTCAAGTCCAAAAAGCCTTTCATAATTTAAATAGGGAATGTAAGGAATGTAATTTTAAACAACTTTCCAATTTACTTTTATCACAATTTTTGCTTTGTTCTCTTGGTATTCTTACTTGAAAGCTAATTCTAGGAGGTAAATATACTAATTTCTTAGACCTTGAAGACTGCCTCTAATCTGAATGCATTTTGACCACTAGAGGGCATTAGTTCATGTGTTTTATATAGATAACATTGAGCTCATGCACGTGAAGTTACCCTGGAATGAGCACTGATTGGCTAAAATGCAAGTCTGTCATAAGAACTGAACTAAGAGGGCAGTTTGCAGAGGCTTAGATACATGGTAATCATAGAGGTAAAAAGTGTATTTCTATAACAGTGTTGGTTATGCAAAACTGGGGAATAGGTAATAAAAAGATTATCTTTCTTTTTAAACAACACAAAATTCTGGTGTCGACTGTCCCTTTAAGTAGCCTGATATCCGTTAGTTATTGCGAAACAGGTATAGCAAAATCTAATCTACAAAATTACCAGTACCTGAAAACCTAGTATCCTCACTGCTATTGCAAACAAAGGAGTTAATTGCATTGGGGGGTTTGGGGTGCATGGCTGTTTAGGGGACATGATTGAGATTTGAGATTGAGTTTAAGGGTTTTGTATCATGGTGATTAAGGGGTGCACCCTTGTGAAAAAAATGCCCCCCCCATTTCATTCATTCTGGAGCTGACCCTGGCCTCCTGCACCTTTTCTTTATCATGCAGCATGAAAAGTAAAAAAGTTATTGTTTCTGGCAACTTTGAAATGGCTGCCAAGCTCATCCCACTGATTACATCATGATCTGGGCTACATATGGCATCCAATCACAAAAGGCTCACTAGTTGGATTCAACAGACTGTCATTGCTATTCAGCAGAGTGCCTAGATGCAGCCCAGATCATCATGTCATCCTTGGGCTGAGCTTGGCAGCCATTTTTATTGAGAGAAACAAAGACAAACAACTGTTTTGCTCACAGTACAGAAAATTCACAAAACACAGGTTCTTCTGTAAATTACAATATGAAGGGTACAATTCTAGGTGAGCAAATCTGAAATGGGTTTTCCCCCCCAGTCTTCAGTCAAACAGTAGAGGTCTCTTTTGGGCCATAATGAATCCATCTAAGTTGGGGGTTTTAAATGGAGATAGGCCACTTATGGACCTATCTTCAACACTCACCCTCCTATGTCACACGGACCTCGGTTGGGTCCAAGAATAAAATCGTAAAACCCATGGGGTGCGGGAGGGCACATGAATAAATAATTCAGCATTCACTGTGAAAGGGTTCAGCAAACTATTTACTGAACAGGGCAGAGACTACTCAACTCTACCAAATAAACAGAGGATGACAAAGGGAAAGCAAACATAAAACAATATAAGTGGGTAGTTGCGCCTTTCTGTTCTTATGCTAGGCAATGGACTGAACAAATATTATTACTAGTCATGTTAGGACTCAGGAATCTGTAGGTATGTTCTAGGCGCCCTAGGGCTGTTATTGTCAAAAAATGACCAAATGAAAGGGGTTACCCAGACCCTGCACTTCTATATTCAGCTGTGTACATGCAAAATCTATCTACAACGGGCGTCAGGGCATCCATGTTACTCTTCTTACCAGTCCAAATAGATCTGAACATCACTAATATGGATATGGCAAGCCTGCAGAACATTATATACAGTTTCATATCACTTAAACAATCAAACAGATTAACATGCAAGCATAAATATTTAGATTCTGCTGTAGTATGCACACTAGTATACAAAGACACTCTGTCTAACAAACAATAATTGAAACCCCATTAGCTAACCCTTCCATATAAGAAAGCTTTAGGGTAATGTAATAAGTAAGTTATAGTAGATGAGCTGGGTACATGAAACACAGGCAATTCTTCGAGTCAAATAAAATATGAAATAGATTATCAGACACACAGTCTTCATTAATCTGGCGGCAAGATGAGGGGCACAGCACTGCGTCCAACCACACGGAAGTGAAAAAATAGTAAGAGAGCCTCAGTAATAAGGCTGCTGCGCAGTAAGCAGTGTAGTCAGGGCCACAGTACCGCGCATCACACAACCTAAAATAAAACTCACAGACTTATCCTACTCCGGTTTTTGCTAAACCTATAGCATACAAGTCGGCCAAGCAAACCCCTGTGAATGGGGCTCTCATGCAGTTTTGTGCACTTAACAGTTCAGCGTAGATTGACTGATATGATATATCCAGCAGCCTTTTAGCCCCAGACATACCCGGTCCCCTAACTCTGCTTTTTCTTTTAAGCATCTGAGACTTCTTTTGTATAAGTCTCTTTGTGGACCTCTGATAGTTCAGTTGCTGTGTTGGTCGTTTTATAGCTACGGTGCCAGAGGACCTCCGCGCCAGAAAGATCACTTCAGTGTGCGCTCGGCTGCTACGTAGCTCACTTTGAATGGGCTGCCTTTTCGCTGCAATCACTCTGTTAGGTAGGGCATCAGCTGTGACATGGGAGGTTGTACCTTCGGTATCACAGTGCTTGTCTTGTATTGTCTCTGTGTATCTCTGACCCTTGAGTATTAGCTTGATGCGTTGCTCTAGCCTGTTGTAATGACTCCGCAGTAGCTCTGCCAGTGCGTCCCACGTCAGACTATAGGTCCGGGCCATAGCCATCAGATAAAATTAGAAAGCGGTTCACGGCAGGGTGATGACCAAGTATGCAGTATGAGCTTCCCTTTTTGCTCTGTACACAGCCCCTTAACCTAGGTGGCCAGGGGGGGGGGGGAGACGTCAAGTGAGTAGGCCGCAGCCTTCCGAGTACAAAATTAGAAAGACCTTTAATGTGGCTAAAAATATGCTCCTGTTGCTCACCTCGAGCTCATGCTACTAGTAGAAGAGATCACCGCTGTATTTAAAGTCCATAAACAGTAAAAATCAGCCTATTACCAAATTTTCTTGAGGAGCTGCAAATTGTGCGTCCTTCCATGTTAGCTGCTTGGCCACGCCCCCGTTTTATGTACTGTTAAAGGGACAGTAACGTCAAAATTAAACTTAAATGGATTGGATAGAACATAACATTTCAAACAACTTTCCAATTTTCATTTATTATCCATTCTGCTTAGTTCTCTTAGTATCCTTTGTTAAACGGTAATTCTAGGTGAACTCAGGAGCGTGCACGTAACTTCAGACAGAGATTGCAAGAACATTTATAGTTAACAAAACACAGATAATTCCCCAGGGTTCACTGTCACCGTAACTTGTAGTATAAAGTTATGTACTCCAATGTGAAAAAAAGCCGTGTATTCAAAATATAGCATTAACCCCTAAGAGAGCACATATCCATTTCCATGGGCAATAGCTTGTGAGCAGTCAGTAAGTAACGGTAATAGGTACAGAGGATGTGAACCTCTTGACTCACCCCACACTAACTGATGAACGGCTTCACTCGAACTTGCACAAGAGGTGTCAGCAGCTTTCAGGACAAAGGCTCCATCATCCTGGTGAACCGCAGCTCCTGTGCGGGATTACACACTAGACGAGCCTTCCTCAACAGCGCCACCCGAATCTTGCAAGCATCTGACGTCATCAATGGGACATCCCGCAAAGGGGTGTGTGAGTCTTTACCAATCCGCTTCAGCGTCCAGTTCCGAATCTTCAGCTCTCCTAGGGGCGATGCAGGAAAGTATACCGGCAGACAAAAAAGTGGAGTATGAGGCTTTATTGGCTCTTGAAGGAAAACGGGCTCCTTGTAGTCTGTGAATAATAAGCGAAAAAAGAGATTCAAGAGTTCCAATTTTTCAAAACTTCAGTGACTTTATTAGTGGAAAATAAAATTCTAGCAAATACCAGCACGGTAGCAGAGAGACAGCTGGTCCTACTAGTTTCGGCGAGATGCCGTAATCTAAGACCTGCTGTGTGTTACAACATGGGTGTTTAAAAGTAACTCTCATCACAATCATTGGCTACAGGGGAGTGTATAGGGCAACTCCCCCTTAACCCTTACTTGGATAATGGATAAAGGATAAAGGATAGAGTAGAGGAAATAATCATCATTATTACAATACAATATAATGCAAAGAATTTATCTGGATAGTTAAACACATAGTTAACAATAACAATAACAAAATGTTAGTGTAATGTCAGCAACATTGATAAATTAGAGATATCGTATCTAGGTATAATAACCCCTTTGTTTCCAACCTGAGAATTATTTCATGAATCAAAGGAGCAAAAGCAACAATATAAGTTCAAACTAAATTAAGTACAAAATGAAATACATTTTGATAATAATAATATTATTTGATAATAATACAATATATAACGATTTGGTAATGAAATAAAATAATATAATATAATATAAGTGGAGGAAGATTGAAGTAGTGACAGCATAAACAACCAATAACCGACAATTTAAATTGTAGTGAAGAGTACACAGAACTCTACAACAGTCATACAAGTTCTAGTCATTCATTGTAATGAGAATAAGGAGTAAATGTCTCACAGATTTGATCCTCTATTTTGTATGATACATCATATTGATGCTAAAAGTGAAAAACTAAATACTAAAAATTAGAAGGAAAAAACAACAAAGATATTTGTCATTGATTATTAGAAATTCAGTCACAATTGTAAATATAGAAAACCTTATCTCATATGTAGATATGTATGACCAAACATCTAACAATCAAATAAATAAACCTTCTATAGTTTAAACATCATAGCACCAATGATGTTATCAAAATAGATTCATATACATAAAATATATGACATGAACAATATGTACTGGATTGAATTTACAACCATGAAACCCATACAATATTTAATGGTTGCAAAAGAAAATACTGCCACTAAAGAATCTCACTGTTAGTAAAGATATTAATATTTAACCAAAACGGACTCAATGTACTAAAGATAGTGGACTTATAGAAAAAATGGAGATCAATATTGAATGTATGAATACATAAATACATAAATTCTCAAAATCCTGTAAGCATCTAATTGGATGGAAATTTACGGGCTGCACTGTTGCCGAAAAAACATATATATATGTGTGTTCAGCACCAGTGATTGATCAAGTCAAACTCCAAATTGAAGCCATTAGGGATCTGGGTGCGGAGTTTAAAGATCCAGAATGCTTCCTGGCGTGCTAATATAGCATCTTTATCCCCACCTCTAGGTGGTCTCCTAATGGCCTCAATTGCCCGCCATTTGAAAGATCTAACATCTCCACAATGAATTTCAATAAAATGTCAAGCTAACTCTGAGAATGTTTTCTCATTTCTGATGTAACCTAAATGTTCACGTACTCGAGTACGGATATCTCGGGACGTCATGCCTACATATTGTAGTTGATGAGTGACACATTCAACAAGATAGACTACATAATTGGTGGAACATTTAATGCAACCTTTTGTCTCATATGTTTGATTGGTGACACAAGAATGGAAGTTTTTTCCTTCGTAATGAAATCACAGGCCTTGCATCTTGAGACCCCACACTTGTAGGTCCCATTCACAGAAAGCCATGTAGTGGGTTTTGGTTTCTGTGATATTTGACTTGGGGATAAAATATTCCCTAGAGTAACATTTCTAGAATAAACACATTTGAAACCTTTTTCCACTACTGTTTTCAGTTGTTTATCCCCATACAGAAAAGGAAAATATTTTTTCAGAATATTACAGATCTCATAAAATTCTGATGAGTACTTGGTAATGAAATATGTGCGGTTATCAGATTTTTTGTGTGTTTTATTTTGCAGAATCTCACCTCTTTCAATTTTGGTTACTTCATCCAAGACATTATTAACCAATGAGTGGTTGTAACCTCTCTCAAGTAACCTATGTTTTACTTCTTTGCTTTCCTTTTTGTAATCAGATTCCCTATTGCAGATCCTTTTGGCCCTAAGCAACTGCCCTTTGGCGATGCCCTTAAAAATATGTTTAGGGTGGGCACTTTTGCTGTGTAAAAGGGTATTTCCTGCAATGGGTTTCCGATACAAATTGGAAATAATGGTACCTGTTTCAATGTCTCCCCTGAGGTTAACATCCAAAAAATGGATTTCAGATTTTTGCCATTCATGGGTGAATTTTACTCCATTATCACTTATGTTCAAAAATTCTGCAAACTTGTCAGCCGATTCCTCATCTGAGGACCAAATGATAATCAAATCGTCAATAAAACGTTTGTACATCCGTATGTGATGGATGAAGGGGTTCCTATCTGCATAGACAAAGTTGATCTCTAGCCACCCCATGAATATATTTGCATAAGAGGGGGCAAATTTTGCCCCCATGGCGGTGCCCTGTCTCTGTAGATAGAACACCCCTTCAAACATAAAATAATTATGTTTTAACAAAAAATGGGTCACTCTGATGATGAAATCGGCTGTAGAATTATCCATAGAATAGTGAGAATCCAGAAAATATCTGATGACACTAATGCCCATATCATGGGGTATAGTGGAGTATAATGACACCACATCGATGGTAAGCCAACTATCTTGTGGTGTCCAAACCATGTCTTCAAGCAGCTGTAGAATATGTGTGGTATCCCTGATATGGCTGTATAAAGAATGTACAATGGGTTGTAAGATGGCGTCCAACCATTCTGACAACGGCTCTAAAAGAGAGCCAATGCCAGAAACAATCGGACGTCCCCTCACCTCCTCGAGACTCTTATGGACTTTTGGCAGATGATGGAAGATCGGGACCACTGGGTTTTCAACATAAAGATATTGAACAGTATCATCATCCATGAGGTCCAAAAATCTTCCCTCATCCAACAAATAAGACAGTTCTTTCTGAAATCTTTTTGTAGGATCACATGAAAGAACGGAATATGTGTCAGAGTCTCCCAATTGTCTTGTGGCTTCTAGGATGTATGTATCTTTGTCTAAGAGTACCACACTTCCACCCTTGTCTGAGTTCCTAATAATGAGAGAATCATTATTTTTAAGTGCTGTTAGTGCTTCTTTTTCACGTAAAGACAAATTGTGCTTACTGGGTCTGTTAGAATAATGAAGAGAGGTTAGATCTTCAACCACTCTCTTGTGGTAGGGTTCCAGAGTTTTACCTCTACTCTGGATGGGGTAGAACTTGGATTGTGGTTTAAATTTGGGAAAAACCTCTTTGGCTGTTATTTAAGCAGTTGCTGATTCTGCTTGTAAACTCTCAAGTGCTGTAATGTCACAAACATCTTGAAAATTACTGATGTTAGAGGTGGTCAAATCAAACCTATTTAGGGAAGCCCTATTTGTGTATTGATCACTGTCAGTATTAGAATGGGTTAATTCGGAGTTGTGGAAGTGTTTTTGGAGTGTAAGTTTTCTTATAAATCTATTCACATCCACTATGGTGTTAAATAAATTAAAGCTGCTGTTTGGGCAAAAACCCAGGCCATAATTTAAAACCTTGATTTCAACCGAAGTTAGTGAAAGTTAGATTTATAACACTCCCTAGGTCGGACGTTTTATCTCCCTTAGGGAGCATCTGTGTTTGTTGACCACATCCTTCCCTCCCCCTGTGGGTTGTTTTAGAACAGGCCGAAAAACCTGCGACTTATTGGTGTCTGCACTGTTGGATACCATATTGGACCCCCCATCATCAGTATTAGGCCTTAAAGTAAATGATGTGTTATCTGTTGCTTTATTGGGTACTTTGGATCTAACACTTTAACTGGATTCCACATCAACACTACTTGTGTTTCTGGGTACATTTGCTTGGTTCATGGATGTTGTTGAATCACCCCCCAATATTTGGGAGGTGGATTCACCATCAGATCCAGAATGTTCCTCACCTGATGTGGAAGCCACAACTGATGAATATTCATCATCTGTTGAGTCCACATCTGCAAAACTCACTTTTTTCTTTTGTTTATTCTTATTTTTGTGTTTATTTTTTATTGTTTTTCTTATGATTAAATGAACCACCACTTGATTCATCACTACCTGAGGCTTCACTCCCCTCTGTAGTGTTTAATTTGCCTTTATTTTTATTTGAATTTCTCCCTCTGAATCTTGCTTGTTTTTGCCAAATAAAGACTTTCCCCTCATTATAATCCCTCTGATCTCTAAGAAATTTGATGTGCTTAGTAGAGATAAGGGTTTTTCTATTATTCTCAACCACCTCAGCCAACATTTTGTCAAAACTACTATATTCTTGTAATTCTTGCTATCTAGATAGATCATTTTGAAGATTTACAATTTCATCTCTCACTAGTAGTAATTGTTTGGATTTATATTTGACTAACAAAACCATTAGCCTCAGTGAACATTCTGATAAGATGTAATTCCACTCACTGATAAATTCACTATCTGTGATAACAAAATTAGGAAACTTTTTGACCCGAAGGCCTCTAGGCTTCATCTTTAAACCAAGATATTTGTTTATAATCCAAGTGTCCAATTTAAGACGTGTCTCTTTTAGCCTCAATAGTTCCAGGCTGTAGAACATGTCCCCCAATTTAATGTCACCAGACTCCTGATTGAAGAATTCCTCTAACTCCAACCCTACAAAATCACAGTCACTAGGGGGTAGCAATGAGTAGAACTGTGTAGATACCGTGGCTTCCATATTGAGGATAAGGTATAATTGAAGTAATAATAAAGTCACAGATTCAGTCTCAAAGAAACAGGAGAGGGCCGTGGGGATCAAGGAGAAAATACACAAAACACAGATAATTCCCCAGGGTTCACTGTCACCGTAACTTGTAGTATAAAGTCATGTACTCCAGTGTGAAAAAAAGCCATGTATTCAAAATATAGCATTAACCCCTAAGAGAGTACATATCCATTTCCATGGGCACTAGCTTGTGAGCAGTCAGTAAGTAACGGTAATAGGTACAGAGGATGTGAACCTCTTGACTCACCCCACACTAATTGATGAACGGCTTCACTCGAACTTGCACAAGAGGTGTCAGCAGCTTTCAGGACAAAGGCTCCATCATCCTGGTGAACCGCAGCTCCTGTGTGGGATTACACACTAGACGAGCCTTCCTCAACAGCGCCACCCGAATCTTGCAAGCGTCTGACGTCATCAATGGGACATGCCGCAAAGGGGTGTGTGAGTCTCTACCAATCCGCTTCAGCGCCCAGTTCCGAATCTTCAGCTCTCCTAGGGGCGATGCAGGATAATATACCGGCAGACAAAAAAGTGGAGTATGAGGCTGTATTGGCTCTTGAAGGAAAACGGGCTCCTTGTCCACTATCTTTAGTACATTGAGTCCGTTTTGGTTAAATATTAATATCTTTACTAACAGTGAGATTCTTTAGTGGCAGTATTTTCTTTTGCAACCATTAAATATTGTATGGGTTTCATGGTTGTAAATTCAATCCAGTACATATTGTTCATGTCATATATTTTATGTATATGAATCTATTTTGATAACATCATTGGTGCTATGATGTTTAAACTATAGGTTTATTTATTTGATTGTTAGATGTTTGGTCATACATATCTACATATGAGATAAGGTTTTCTATATTTACAATTGTGACTGAATTTCTAATAATCAATGACAAATATCTTTGTTGTTTTTTCGTTCTAATTTTTAATATTTAGTTTTTCACTTTTAGCACCAATATGATGTATCATACACAATAGAGGATCAAATCTGTGAGACATTTACTCCTTATTCTCATTACAATGAATGACTAGAACTTGTATGACTGTTGTAGAGTTCTGTGTACTCTTCACTACAATTTAAATTGTCGGTTATTGGTTGTTTATGCTGTCACTACTTCAATCTTCCTCCACTTATATTATATTATTTCATTACCAAATCGTTATATATTGTATTATTATCAAATAATATTATTATCAAAATGTATTTCATTTTGTACTTAATTTAGTTTGAACTTATAGTGTTGCTTTTGCTCCTTTGATTCATGAAATAATTCTCAGGTTGGAAACAAAGGGGTTATTATACCTAGCTACGATATCTCTAATTTATCAATGTTGCTGACATTACACTAACATTTTGTTATTGTTAACTATGTGTTTAACTATCCAGATAAATTCTTTGCATTATATTGTATTGTAATAATGATGATTATTTCCTCTGCTGTATCCTTTATCCTTTATCCATTATCCAAGTAAGGGTTAAGGGGGAGTTGCCCTATACACTCCCCTGTAGCCAATGATTGTTACTTTTAAACACCCATGTTGTAACACAAAGCAGGTCTTAGATTACGGCATCTCGCCGAAACTAGTAGGACCAGCTGTCTCTCTGCTACCGTGTTGGTATTTACTAGAATTTAATTTTCCACTAATAAAGTCACTGAAGTTTTGAAAAATTGGAACTTTTGAATCTCTTTTTTCAAACATTTATAGTTGTTATAAATAGTTACAAACACTGCTGCACAGAGTGCTAAATACACATGCACGCCCCTAAGCTCATATAATATCAGCCTCCTAGGTTTACTCTATAAAAAAGGATACCAAAAGAACAAAGCAAATTAGATAATAGAAGTAAATTGGAAAGTTGGGTAAAATTCCTGCTTCTGTATTTGATGATGTTTTCTTAATTCTTCTGTGATAATGTTTTTAATTATACAAAAACCACAAAATACTGGTCTGGATTACAATCACTTTTTATTTGCATGAAAAAACATTGTATCTCATTATATAGTAAAAAGCAGCATCACATGATATATGAACACAATGGTATAAATATACCTAACACTTGTGCTCTTGATACAAAGGGATTTATCAGACATATAATGTTCCCTTTATATATACAGTGTGTGCTATTATCAGTTCTTGTGGCTTCTAACATGAAAACATCTAACAGACATAATATCAAGTTACAGAACATGACATACATATTACATACCCAGTATACATGTAGGTTATAGTAGCCATTTAAATTAAACTGATTATGATCACGTTTGTTACTGATATTGTGTCTCATGAAATAAAATTAGTTTCCCCTCAGTAATTCCTCTGTCTTGCCCAGGATCTTGTATGTGTTTCAAACCCTCCCAATTCCAGTACCTAGATGGTTTATTGCACAAATACAAAAACATATTAACCTATTTATTTGGGGGAAAGTCAAACCCAGGGTAAACAGAGACAGCTTATACAGAGCACACGGAGATGGGGGGTTGGGCCTGCCATGTATATCAGATTATCTAGATGCTATAACACTACAAAGGGTAATAGACTGGCATAGATCGATAGATTCCAAAGCGTGGGTGGCAATAAATTCGAACATTCTCAAAGCTCCAGATGTGGGAGCTCTCTGCTGGGTCCCCAAAGACCTTAGACCACCCCAGTGTACGGAATTGGCAAAACATTGTCGAGTGTTTGAGTCTTGGGACTTGATCATAAAAAGGAAAAAAACACATTTCGAGCATTCGTTCACCATTGTTTCCAATCCCTAGAAATGCTGAGTTAATAGGAGGTTTGGATAAAGGTCAGAGGAGATTAACAGAGTGGGACTACACTACTCCACTAAGAGAATTTTCTATACAAGGGAATCTTAAGAAGAGAGAGGAATTGGCAAATAATATGGGAGGCAGTTACACTAGCTGGCTAAAGTATTCCCAATTGGCGCACTTTGTGCACACCTCACCTTTCAGACAAGACTATATGAGAGAACTCACTCCATTTGAGAACTACTGTTCCACTAAAGGAACGGCTAGACATTCATTGTCCTTAGCAAGGAAAATGATACAAAGTGAACAGGCTCTCCAACTCCCCTCATATACACTTCATTGGCACACTGACCTAGAATCTGACATACAGGGAGATGAGTGGCAATCCATTTTCACACGAACAAAGAAAGCCTCAACTTCACCCCAAGCATTGGAGCTTAATTTTAAAGTGCTATCACGCTGGTACCTCACCCCGGTGAGGTTACAATCTATTTACCCCGAAACATTGGGAAAGTGTTGGAGGGGCTGTGAGGCAAGAGGCACCTATCTCCACATGTGATGGAACTGCCCTAAGGTCCAACCCATGTGGAGAGCTATAGAGAGGTGTCTCCGATTGCTTCTGGGCAGAGATTTCTCTCTGACAACTAGAATTGCTTTGCTGAATGACCTGCCGAGATTACCATGTAAACTTAGACTCGCTTTACTTCAGATAGGCTTGACAGGAGTTAAAGCACTACATTGGAAGACCCCCACACACTGACATTGACAAATTGGACGGACAAAGTGACAGACTTACTAATCTTGGAAGAATATGGTTATACCAAGAGTGGCTACACTTGCTAGCTGACATAAGATTCCTGTGGGATGACGGTTTGAGACGTTTTAACCCTGTTCACGTGAATATCAATTCCAGGACTACCGACTGACCAGAGACGGCCGGATCTTACACTGTCCTGTTCTGTTCCCTCTTTTCTTTTTCCTCTTCTTCCCCAAATCCCCAACCTCTGAGGGGTCTAAGAGAACCAAATAGGGAGAGATGGATATTGCTCAGTTTCTCAGGTGAGGAGATAAGTAGAGACGTATAGACTGCATAAATCTTCATTAAATTTCCCCAAAGATATAGAAACACACTCAAACTATATTATAAGCAGCTGACAGGTATTTTTATTTGTATATTTGTTTTTAGTTTTTCTTTAGATTTGCTATGTATATTGTTAAGGTTTGTTTATTTCAAATAGGATACTACCTAACCAGGTATTGGCTTCATCTTGAACTAAAACTATGGACAACGGTATATTATCAGCCTCCCGGGTTAAGGTTAGGTCAGGACTTTTGTTTCAATGCTGTTTCAACAACTGGTATTCAAAATGCAAATGTATAACATGTAAAGTGCATTGTACAATATTAATATCAAACAATAAAACTGTTATATGAAAATAAAATAAAAAAAAGTGTCATAAAACTACACATTCTATCTGAATCATGAAAGTGTGATTTCCTATCCTTTTAAGTATGATTAAAGTAACAGAAAATGTCTGTGTATAAAGCCTTGCTGGAGATTAATAATCTGGGTTGGTGAAGGTCGGGGGTTAATTTGATATTGTTTTATGTACTGTTAAAGGGACAGTAACATCAACAGTAACGTCAAAATTAAACTTAAATAGATTGGATAGAACATAACATTTCAAACAACTTTCCAGTTTTAATTTATTATCCATTGTGCTTAGTTCTCTTAGTATACTTTGTTAAACGGTAATCCTAGGTGAACTCAGGAGCGTGCAGGTATCTTCAGACAGCAGAGTTTGCAAGAACATTTATAGCTGTTATACATAGTTACAAACACTGCTGCACAGAGTGCTAAATACATGTGCACGCCCATAAGCTCATATAATATCAGCCTCCTAGGTTTACTCAATAACAAAGGATACCAAAAGAACAAAGCAAATTAGATAATAGAAGTAAATTGGAAAGTTGGGTAAAATTCCTGCTCTATCTGAATTATCAGCGTTTAACTTTCATTGTCAGATTTGGCTTCTGTCTTTGATGATGTTTTCCTAATTATTCGGTGATATTGTGTTTATAATTATACAAAAAAACACAAAATACTGGTCTGGATTATAATCACTTTTTATTTGCATGAAAAAACATTGTATATCATTATATAGTCAAAAGGAGCATTACATGATATATGCACACAATGGTATAAATATACCTAACACTTGTGCTCTTGATACAAAGGGATTTATCAGATATATAATGTTCCCCTTTAGTTATAGTAGCCATTTAAATTAAACTGATTATGATCACGTACGTTACTGATATTGTGTCTCATTAAATAAAATCAGTTTCCCCTCAGTAATTCCTCTGGTATATAACATGTACTATGCTAAGCATCTATTGCTATAAGAAAAGGTTTATCCACATGATGTGCACATTAAATATATCTCCCAGAAGTCAATCATTTGAGACTGTTCTTGTTTATTTAAGTTTTTAAAGCTCTATTCATATAAAGACTCCTTTATTCTGTAAATGTAACTATTTTCTCCCCTATGTAAATCAAACGTACAACTCCTAACACTGACATATTAATAAACAACACTGGGGGTGCTTTGGTGTAGAATGGTTGTGTAAACTGGTCAGTATGAGGACAGATCTGTATATTTCTGTGTCGTGTTTGTATTCTATCACATTTATATGAGAGAAATTGAGGTGCACGGGGGCACTTTAAATCTGGGGCTTTTGTAACTGGGATTTAGAAAGTATTATTTACAATATCATCCATTTTGATGCTTCTATTTAGAGAGTTTGTCCTCTAGGATAATTGTAAAAAAGGTTTGTACACTGTGTATATAAAGTTTGTGTCTAAATATTTGGTGTTTAGTGATACCGGATTTCATTAAGAACCTTTTTCCACTTTCTAAACATGTGAAAGGTTTCTTCCCTTGTGAATCTTTTCATGTTTTTTCAGAATACTCATTTGTGGAAAACTTTTTCCACACTCTTTAAATGTGAAAGGCTTTTCTCCTGTGTGACTCCTTTCATGCTTTTTCAGACTTCTCTTTTGTGTAAAACTTTTTCCACACTCTGTACATGTGAACGGCTTTTCTCCTGTGTGAATCCTTTCATGACTTTTCAGAAAACTCTTTTCTGTAAAACTTCTTCCACACTCTGTACATGTGAACGGCTTTTCTCCTGTGTGACTCCTTTCATGCTTTTTCAGACTACTCTTTTGTGTAAAACTTTTTCCACACTCTGTACATGTGAAAGGCTTTTCTCCTGTGTGAATCCTTTCATGACTTTTCAGACAACTCTTTTCTGTAAAACTTTTTCCACACTCTGTACATGTGAAACGCTTTTCCCCTGTGTGAATCCTTTCATGAGTTTTCAGATGATCCATTTGTGTAAAACTTTTTCCACACTCTGTACATGTGAACGGCTTTTCCCCTGTGTGAATCCTTTCATGTTTTTTCAAACTACTATTTACTGTAAAACTTTTTCCACACTCTGTACATGTGAACAGCTTTTCTCCTGTGTGAATCCTTTCATGAGTTTTCAGATCACCCTTTTGTGTAAAACTTTTTCCACACTCTGTACATGTGAACAGCTTTTCTCCTGTGTGAATCCTTTCATGAGCTTTCAGATCACCCTTTTGTGTAAAACTTTTTCCACACTCTGTACATGTGAACAGCTTTTCTCCTGTGTGAATCCTTTCATGAGTTTTCAGATAACTCTTTTGTGTAAAACTTCTTCCACACTCTGTACATGTGAACGGCTTTTCTCCTGTGTGAATCCTTTCATGCTTTTTCAGATCACTCTTTTGTGTAAAACTTTTTCCACACTCTGTACATGTGAAAGGCTTTTCTCCAGTGTGAATCCTTTCATGCTTTTTCAGATCACTCTTTTGTGTAACACTTTTTCCACACTCTGTACATATGAACGGCTTTTCTCCTGTGTGACTCCTTTCATGAGTTTTCAGATGATCCATTTGTGTAAAACTTTTTCCACACTCTGTACATGTGAAAGGCTTTTCTCCTGTGTGAATCCTTTCATGAGTTTTCAGATCACTCTTTTGTGTAAAACTTTTTCCACACTCTGTACATATGAATGGCTTTTCTCCTGTGTGACTCCTTTCATGAGTTTTCAGATGATCCATTTGTGTAAAACGTTTTCCACACTCTGTACACGTGAAAGGCTTTTCTCCTGTGTGAATCCTTTCATGAGTTTTCAGATGATCCATTTGTGTAAAACTTTTTCCACACTCTGTACATGTGAACGGCTTTTCCCCTGTGTGAATCCTTTCATGACTTTTCAGACAACTCTTTTGTGTAAAACTTTTTCCACACTCTGTACATATGAATGGCTTTTCTCCTGTGTGACTCTTTTCATGAGTTTTCAGATGACTCTTATGTATAAAACATTTTCCACACTCTGTACATGTGAACGGCTTTTTCCCTGTGTGAATCCTTTCATGTATTTCCAGTTGACTCATTTGTGCAAATCTTTTTCCACACTCTGTACATGGGACAGGCTTTTGTCCTGTGTGAATCTTTTCATGAGTTTTTAGACTACTTATTTGTGTAAAACTTTTTCCACACTCTGCACATGTGAACGGCTTTTCTCCTGTGTGAATCCTTTCATGAGCTTTCAGAAAATCCATTTGTGTAAAACTTTTTCCACACTCTGTACATGTGAACGGCTTTTCTCCTGTGTGAATCCTTTCATGAGTTTTCAGACAATCCATTCGTGTAAAACTTTTCCATACTCTGTACATGTGAAAAGCTTTTCTCCTGTGTAAATATTTTTCTGAGTTTTCAGATGATCCATTTGTGTAAAACATTTGCTGCACTCAGTACATGTGTGTGGTTTCTCACCTGTGTGAATTTTGTGGTGTTCTAGTAGATGTGACTCCCATCTAAAGCTTATCTCACATTCTGTACATTGGAAAGGTTGCTCCTTTGTATGAATTACTTGGCTAGACTGTAGCCTTTTCCTTTCTTTAATAGGTTTTGAAATCTCAGTAAATAGGTGTGGTTTATGCTCGGGGATAATAATTTCAATAGATAACTCATAAATGTTGTCCTCTTGTTTGATGACTAAATTACTCTCTGTACATAATGATTGCTTCCCAGTTCCTGCCAATTCACCATCTCCTTTAATTATCTGCTGTGATATCCCCAATGTTTGTGAATAGTCATTGGTGTCTAAGACTAATGGAGTTTGCGGTATGATTCTGTTGCTTCCTGTAGTGAAGGATAGATAGTTGAACTATTGATGTGTTTGTCTACATAAAAAGAAATAGAGTAAAGAAAAATATGACTTTTTTCATTTATAATATAATCCATCTCAATAAAAAAAAAAAATGTTATACTCAAAAATGTCTTCCGTTTTGTGTTTTTATATTTATTTACCTGTAAATCACAAATTAAAAAAGGATGACATAGAAAGTAAACATTACTACACTATAGTAAACTAAATGACTGATTACTGATGAAAACAAGTTATAGGGCCGCATATTCTCAGCCAGGGAACAAGTACATCTGTATTCTGGGCAAGAGAGGTGACGTCCACCATCCTCATTTAACATTGCACAAGCAAATGCACTAACAGTGCTGCCTCACTTATGCTCAGCCAAATGGGTGAGAACATGATGTCTTAATCATCACAGACTTATAATCAGTGTGAGATGTTTTGAGAGGGTAAGAAGCAGTGACCTTATGATAATCTTTAGCTTTTGGCTGTGGTTCTTCTATTTATATAGCAGCCAAAAGTTTAATAATACTCACTGTAAAATTAAGCACACAAATCAGTGATGGTTCTGGGGTGGGGAACACTGGGGGAGTTGTGGGTGTTCCATGAGCGAGGTCAGAACAGGGGAAGGTGCAGGTGTTCTGAGTAATGAACCAGGTCTTGGGGTGAGGTTAGGCAGTTGTTAGACATAGTCTGTCTAAAAGGACAGAGGGGGAGTAGTATTTTTTACCCTACTCCTCAGCAAAATAGGAGTTGCTCCTTCTTTATAACGTCACTGACACAAATGTTCTTAAAGATGCAGATATAAATATAATAGTTTATATTTGTTTAATGAGTGATCTATTCTAATTTTCTCAGTATTTAAAGTCAGCATAATATCTATTTTACTCACCTAACACATATGAGTTCATGCTGATAACAGGCTCCAATGTCTGTGCTCAGGAAGAAGGTTCCCTTATTCACTCCAGTTACATCAATACCTGATATCTCTCAGTGCTCTGGCTGAGTCTGTAAAAAGTATATTAAATGGTTTAGACAAATAATAATAAATAATGGTTCTGATTAAAAGGACATAAAATCCAAAGTTTTCTTTCATGATTAAGATAGAGAATACAATTGTAAACAACTTTCTAATTTAATTATCAATTTGTTTCATTCTCTTGGTATCATTTGTCGAAGTAGCAGCAATGCACTAATGGTTTCTAACTGAACTTATGGGTAAGCCAATCACAATAGATATATATATACATATTCAGCTACCAATCAACAGCTAGAACATAGGCTCTCTGCTGCTCCTGAGCTTTCCTAGATAAATCTTTCAGCAAAGGATAACAAGAGAAGGAAGCAAATAATAGAAGTAAATTGTAAAGTTGTTTAAAATTGTATTCTCTAAATGTAGTTCTGCACCTGTAACATGTGACAGCTATCAGCCAATAACAGACTCATGTTTTTATATAATGTGAACTCCTGCATATGCTAAGTAGGAGCCGCTGCCTCAGGTCATTTAAAAGGCTGTGTACAATTTAATAATGAAAATAAATTACAAACAGCAAACAGTTATTTCACATAAAAACTAGAGCTAAAGGTGAAATTTCCCATACACTTTATACTATTTTATACACCGGTAAAACAAGTCATTAGAAACGCATTAAAGGGACAGCAAAGTCACAATTACACTTTTATTATTCAAATTTAAACAACTTTCCAATTTCCTTCTATTATCAAATCTGCTTTATTCCCTTGGGGACCTTTGTGGCAAAGCATAAAATGCACTATGGTGCGCTAGCTGCTGATTAGTGGCACATACAAGCCTCTTGTCATTGGCTCACCTTATGTGCTCAGCTAGCTCCCAGTAGTGCATTGTTGCTGCTTCAGTAATGAATACCTAGAGAATAAAGAAAATATCAAAATAGAGGTCAGTTGGAAAGTTGCTGAAAATTATATGTTCTATTTAAATAATGAAAAACATTTGGGGTTTCTTGTTCTTTTAAGCAAAAACACTGTCCCTTTAAGTTTTGTGATGATGTGACATAAACAGCAGCAGCTGAAGGTGCAGAATACACTTACTAAGGTCTTTACTAACAACAAGAATTAGTCACAGATCAATGGGATAAACGTTCTGATGATAAACAGGTGCAGCTAATAGAAATAAGAAATGTATTATAAAATAACCTCATTAGAAATAAAATAATATGCAGATCACAAGATATTTATGATTAGATCAGTAAATGTGATGAGACTGATACAACAGGGCCATAAGCTGAGTGATATTTATTACAGGAGCAAATAGCAGCTTCACACTAATATTAAATGAAAATGGTTTATCTGGGCTCTACAGTTAATTATAAACCTATAGGGAAATACAGGATTCTAATTGGCTGATACTTAAAAAAGCTATTACTCATCTGTTAACAGGAACAACCCCCACAAATGTATTTTTGGACAAGCATGAAAATATGGCTTGTTTCTGCTACAAACATTCATTTTACAAAATGCAGTAAATTATTATGTACTAAATTAGCATTTTTAATGGAAAAACTAAGCAATACATTCATTAACACAGCATGGAAAATAAAGAAAACAAATTAAATAAGTACAATTGAGGATTTTTTTTACATAAACTCAGTTTCTTACATGAAGTGAAATCGTTTATCTCTATCATAACAAATGCAGAACACTATTTTCTCATCATTATATAAAACACAACAGTGTGAGGCTGTTAATAAAGATTTATGTCAGGGTTTGCATATTACCGTTTAGCAGAAGCTCTGTAAGTATGAAGTCTCTCTGGTTCCTCCTGTGATATCACTGAGTGTTACACAGATATTTATACAAATGTGGGAGTGTCACCTTTCTCTGTGTGACTCACATGAGTACAACTTGTCAGTTGGGAGACAATGAGAGGGTCACACCTGGACTTTTGTTCTCATATAGATGTCTATTGTCCCCTCTAGTGTCAGATGAATACAGAGTCCCTGCCTCCCCCTCAGGGTGTGATTATCATATAGATATATGCAAGGAGGAAACAAACTATTTATTTAAATGTGGGAGTATTTTCTGTTGTGTCCTAAAATATCTCAGGATACAGCATTATATTATGTTTTTATTGATGGAAATTGTTATTTTAAAAAGGGACAGTCAAGTCCCCAAAAAACTTTTATGATTTAAGTAGGGAATGTAATTTTAAACAACTTTCCAATTTACTTTTATCACCAATTTTGCTTTGCTCTCTTGGTAAAAAAATCATAACCAGAAAAAAGGGTTAGTCTCATGGACTTTTGCCACTATGAAATAAATAACTGTGATAAATTCATGTTTTCTTTCATGTAAGTGGCACAAGTCCATAAGTTAGTTACATATGGGATATAATACCAGAGATATGGAAGTCCACGAGTCACTAGAGAGGGAGGGATAAAATAAAAACAGCTATTACCGCTGAGAAATTAAATCTAAAAAATAATTAATTTTTTTCTTAAAAATATAAAAAAAACTCAAAACAAAGGCATCAGAATCAAATTCAGACAACTACCTGAAGAATCTTTCTATCAAAGGCTGCAAAATGCTACATTTTAGAAAAAGTATGCAAAGAAGACCAATTTGCTGCTTTGCAAATTTGATCAACTGAAGCTTCATTCTTAAGAGCCCAAGAAGTGGCAACTGATCTAGTTGAATGAGCTGTAATTCTCTGAGTCTTAGAATGCTCCACCTCCAAATAAGCTATGTGAATCAAAAGTCTCAACCAAGAAGCCAGAGAAACAGCAGAAGCTTTCTGACCTTTCCTGGAGCCAGAAAAAATAACACATAGACCAGAAGTCTTTCTGAAATCTTTAGTAGCCTCAACATAATATTTCAAAGCTCTTACCACATAAAAAGAATGTAAAGACCTTTCAAGAGAATTCTTAGGATTAGGACACAAGGAAGGAACAACAATTTCCCTATTAATGTTGTTAGAATTCACAACTTTAGGCAAAATCTTGATAGAAAATCAGATAAAGAGACTCACAAGAGAGATCAGACAGTTCAGAAACACTTCTAGCAGAAGAGATAGCCAAAATAAATAATACTTTCCAAAAAAGCAATGTAATGTCCAGAGAATGCATAGGCTCAAAAGGAAGAGCCTGTAAAGTTTTCAAAACCAAATTGAGACTCCAAGGAGTAATAGATTTAAAAACAGGTTTGATATGAACCAAAGCCTGAACAAAACAGTAAATGTTTAGCAATCTTTCCATGAAATAAAACAGAAAGAACAGAAATTTGTCCTTTCAAAGTATTTACATACAAACCCTTATCCAAACCATCCTGAAGAAACTGTAAAATCCTAGGAATTCTAAAGGAATGCCAAGAATAATCATGAGTTGAACACCATGAAATATAGGTTTTAAAACCCAGATAATAAATCTTCCTTGAAACAGACTTACGAGCCTGTATCATAGTGCTAATTACTGAGTCAGAGAAACCTCTATGACTAAGCATTCAATTTCCATGCCATCAAATTTATAGATTTGAGATCCTGATGGAAAAACGGACCCTGAGACAGAAGGTCTGACCTTAAAGGAAGCGGCCAAAGCTGGCAACTGGACATCTTGACATCTCAAAACCTGAGAGGCCAAGCTGATGCTATCAGAAACACATAAGATTGTTCCATTATGATCTTGGAGATCACCCTTGGAAGAAAAACCAGAGGCAGAAAAATGTAAGCAGGTTGGTAAGACCAAAGAACTGCTAGAGCATCCATCGTGTCTGCCTGAGAATCCTTGGACCTGGAAAGGTTTCTTGGAAGCTATTTGTTCAGACGTGAGGCCATCAGATCTATTTCTGGAGGACCCCACATCTGTACTAATTGAAAAAAACACATCTAGATGGAGAGACCACTCTCCCATAAATAAAGTCTGACGACTGAGATAATCTGCTTCCCAATTGTCTACCCCTGGGATAGGAATCAGAGAAACTTGACAAGAGTTTTATTCCGTCCAAGAAAGTATCAGAGATACTTCTTTCATTGCTGAATGACTATGAGTCCCCCCCTTGATGATTGACATATGCCACTGTAGTGACATTGTCTGCTTGTAATCAAATGTAAAGTTCTCTCTTCAATAGAGGCAAAGCCTGAAGAGCTCTAAAAATAGCACAGAGTTCTAAAATGTTGATTGGTAACCTCGGCCTCCTGAGGTTCCCAAACCCCTTGTGTGCTGTCAGAGACCCCCAGACAGCTCCTCAACCTGAAAGACTTGCATCTGTTGTGATCACAGTCCAGGAAGGATGAACAAAGGAGGCCCCTTGAACAATAAGGTGATGTTTTAACCATCAGAGAGTGTTGAATGTTGGGATTTAAGTATATCAACTGTGATATTGGAGTATAATCCCTGTACCATTGGTGCAACATGCAAAGCTGTAGAGGTCTCATATGAAAATGAGCAAAGGGGATCGTGTCCAATGCTGCAGTTATGAGACCTAAAACTTCCATGCACTTAGCCACTGAAGGTTTAGACAGGCTAAAACTAAATTCATTTGTCTCTTGTTTGTCAAAGAAAGAGTCATGGACATGAATCTATCTGGAAACCTAAAAAGGTGACCTTTGTCTGAGGAATCAAGAAACTCTTTTGTAAATTTATCCGCCAACCATGTCTTTGAAGAAACCACACAAGTTGTTTTGTGTGAAATTCTGCTAAATTAAAAGATTGAGCTAGTACCAAAATATCGTCCAAATAAGGAAACACTGCAATACCCTGCTGTCTGATTACAGATAGAAAAGCACCAAGAACTTTTGAAAAGATTCTCTAAGCTGTTGCTAGGCCAAATGGAAGAGAGACAAATTGGTAATGCTTGTCTAGAAAAGAGAATCTCAGAAACGATAGTGATCTGGATGAATCGGAATATGAAGATAAGCATCCTATTGAAGACATGAAATGACCTTGCTGAACAATAGGCAGAATAGTCCTTATAGTCACCATCTTACAAAATGATTTAGAGTTTTCAGATCCAGAATTGGTCTGAATGAATCTTCCTTCTTTGGGACAATAAACAGATTTGAATAAAAACCCAAACCCTGTTCCTGTTGAGGAACTGGAACAATAACCACTGAAAACTCTAGATCAAAACGCACTTCAGAAAAGCCTGAGCCTTCACAGGGTTTGCTAGAACATGGGAAAGAAAGAATCTTACTATGGGAGGTCTTATTCTGACACCTATTTGATACCCCCTGAGAAACAATATCCTGAATCCGCTGATTTTGGACAGAATCTGCCCAAATGTCTTAAAACAATTTCAATCTGCCCCCCACCAGTTGAACTGGTTTGAGGGCCACACATTCATGCAGTCTTAGGGGCTGTATTTGTTTTTTTATAAGGCTAGGCTTTAATCCAATTCTTTGGCAGTCTCCAATTGGAACCAGGGGCCTTAGGGGAAGAAGTGTTCTTTGTTCCTTAGTCTGACAAAAGGAACGAAAACGATTGGGAGCTTTAAATTTATGCTTAGATTTCTTATATTGGGGCAGAAAAAACTCCCTTTCCCCAGTGATAGTGGAGATACTGGAATCCAATTGAGAAACAAATAAATTATTACCTTGAAAAGATAAAGATAGTAATCTAGATTTAGACACCATATTATCTGCATTCCATGATTTAAGCCATAAAGCTATTCTAGATAGAATAGCCAAAGACATAGATTTAATATCAATTTTAATAATATCAAATTTAGCATCACAAATGAAATGATAGCATGTTGAAGTAAGATAATAATGCTAGACAAATCAGGATCCAATAACTGCTGTGCTAGATTGTTCAACCAAAAAGTTGAAGCAGCAGCAACATCAGCTATAGAAATTGCAGGTCTAAAAAATAGCCAGTATGTAAATATGCCTTCCTAAGATAAGATTCAATCTTCTTATCTAAGGGATCTTTAAAATAAGTACTATCTTCCATAGGAATAGTATAACGTTTGGCAAGAGTAGAAATAGTGCTATCAACCTTAGGACTTTCTCAGAAAGCTCTAAATTGGACACAGGTAAAGGATACCATTTTTTAAATCTAGAAGAAGGATTAAAAGTACCAGGCTTAGACCATTCCTTAGCAATCATATTAGAGATATCATCTGTAATAGGAAAAACTTCAGGAGTAACCTCAGAAGTCTTAAAAACTTCAGGAGTAACTTGAGAAGTCTTAAAAACAGAATTCAAACTTTTGCTATTTTTGTTATCAAGAGGACTAGATTCGTCAATACCCCTTTAACAAAGAACGTATATATTCCATCTTAAAAAGAAAGGATGATTTATCAATATCAGAGTTTGAAGTAGGATCCTCTGAGCCAGAGAAATCCTCTTCAGCAGACAATACTTCAGTATTATGTTGATCAATACAAACTTCATTAGATTTATGAGAAGTAGGGAGAGACCTTTTACGTTTATTTGAAGGCGGAATAGCAGTCATAGGCTTATCTATGGCTTCAGCAATATAATCTTTTAATATCTACAGGAATATCATGTACATTAGACTGTGAAGGTTTAACAGTAGATGTAGTTGTACTTATAGAAACATTCTCAGCATAAAACTATTTCTCATAACAAGTGCCACATACTTGAGCTGAAAAAGGAAGATCAGCCAATTTACAACATAAACACTTAGCTTTAGTAGATTTGTTTTCATACAACTTGGTTCCTACAGTAACAGAGGCAGCATCAGTTTGAGACATCTTGAAAAATGTAACAAAAAAGAAAAAAAATAACATTTAGATAACATATCCAATTTCCTCAAAATAGCAGTTTCAGGAATGGGGAAAAAATGCTTATGAAAAAATACTTATATGCAAAAGAATGCAAACATCATAGCCCTCTGTAACAAATGAAAGCAGAGAGGAAAAAAAGGAGGAGACTGAATATAACAAATTTTTTTGGCGCCAAAAATGACGCTAACAAAGATGATGCAAATGCAGAGAAAAAAAACTTTTGGCGCAAAGGTTAACAGGAAATGACATGATTCGCATCATAACAGTCACGACTTTGCGGCAAAAAAATGTGCGCAAAAAAATGTGCGTAAAAAAAAAAACGCAAGAAATTATGTGATTCGCATCACAAACAAACGCAACCTTCGGGCCAAAAATATTTGCTCCAGGAATGACACAATAAATGGAAGCATTTTGCATCATCGCGTGCCTAATTTGCCCTCGAAAATTTGAAAAAAACAAGACAGAAGTTACAACTAGCTGGAACCTCAGGTAAGAAAAAAATAACTAAATTCCTCCCAAAACATAATTTTCCATTCTGAAACTGTTAAGACTGCAAAGGGAAATAAACATAGACTTGACTCATGGCAAATATATGTAATATATATATTTAAAACTTAAAGTGCCAAACATAGTTGAGAGTGTCTTAAAAAAATTATACATACTTACCTGAAGACACCCATCCACATATAGCAGACAGCCAAACCAGTACTGAAACATATCAGCAGAGGTAATGGTAGAGGAGTATAATGTCAATCTGTAAAGGGAGGTGACAGATGAATCCCCACGACCGAATTTACAGAGAGCCTTAGAATAGATTTCCTATAGGTGAAAACATGGCATCATCAGACAATACTCTCTTCACATCCCTCAGACAAACACTGTACTTTGAGAGGAATTGGGCTTCAAAATGCTTAGAAGCGCCTTTCACAGAAGAAATCAAGCACAACTTGTTTCACCATCCTGCAATGATGGCACCAAGTTTGTAAAACTGAGGTATGAGTGAGGTGGGAGGTTTATGTATAGGCATTTTGAGGTTTGGGCAACTTTGCTCTCTCCTCATGGACTCTTGCACTTACATGAAAGAAAAGTATATTAAAGAGATACCTAGGTAGGCATCAGCAGCGCTACATGACAGGAAATAGTGCTGCCATATAGTGCTCTTGTAAATGGATAACATTCTTGTAAAACAGCTGCCATATAGTGATCCAGAAATGGGCCGGCTCCTAAGCATATGTCCCTGTTTTTCAACAGAAGATTCCAAGTTAACAAATAAACATTGATAATAGAAGAAAATTAGAAAGTTGTTTAAAATCGCTGCTTTATCTGAATCATGAAAGAAAAGTTGAGTTTCCTGTCCCTTTAAATGGTTCAAAGACATAATAGTAAATAATGGTTCTGATTACGTGTACATATGTTATAATTAAAGGGATATTATAAACTAATTTTTTCTGTGCATAAATGTTTTGTATAAAACTTAACAGCTGTGTGTGTGAGTGGGGTGGGGGGGACTTTAACTCCTTAGTGACCACAGCACTTTTCCATTTGTTGACCGTCTGGGACCAAGGCTATTTTTGCATTTCTGCAGTGTTTATGTTTAGCTGAAATTTTCCTCTTACTCATTTACTGTACCCACACATATTATATACCGTTTTTCTCGCCTTTAAATGGAATTTCTAAAGATACCGTTATTTTCATCATATCTTATCATTTACTATACAAAAATATAAAATATGAGGAAAAATGGAAAAAACACTTTTTCTAACTTTGACCCCCCAAAATCTATTACACATCTACAACCACCAAAAAACACCCATGCTAAATAGTTTCTAAATTTTGTCCTGAGTTTAGAAATACCCA